>NW_027627911.1:5000-18538 GCF_034508935.2 Berghia stephanieae | reverse complement strand
TCCGTTTTGTCATGTACCTATCTATTTTTTAAAATTCAAATTTCAATATATGTTTCATCTTTTCTCCAAAATTTTTGTTTACAAAAGTCCGAATCCGGATGACGAAAAATTCCGAATATGGTAACCCCCCCCCCCCCCCCCCCCCCCCCCCTGCGTAGACCAGTAAAATCTATAATTAGCAATTAAATGTGTATAAGTGGTAGGTCTGGGAATGGCATGAGCTTGAACTCTTGATCGAATCGGATTCTGTTACTTGACTTTTACAAAAGTCCTACTTGACTTTTACAAATGTCGCTTCACAATAATGAATCAGAGGTAATCGATAGGACACCATTATTAATATCATGACTGCATGATAAGGTATCGTTAAAATAATAAGTTGGACCTAAATGACCCAATTTAAAGACGAGATCATTTCGATTCAATACGGAATCAGGAAGCAATCGCATTCCATCAATATTTTTGACCCATCTTCAATCTATCTGCCTGTCTTTTTCTCGCGTTCATTTACCTGTGAAAGCGGTTGACACGCCATGAAAAAAAAAAAAAAAAACAAAACAATTAAACAAACAAACAAACAAACAAAAAAAAAAAAAAACAAGATACGTGTTGCGTGCGCTACATGACAAAATTCCAAAGCGACGCAAACAACAAGATGTACGTGCAGCGCAGGTGAAACAATATTTGAAGTATGATTTGAAAACTGTGGGCATGGGGTGGTGGGATTTGACATAAGTTTGTATTGGAGCAGGCATAGCATCACTAATAAACGACAGGCCTCTTAAATAAATGTCTCAGGGAGATTTTGGCCATTACGAGGACATATTAAATAAAAAATGAAGATGAAAATATGTAAAGAGGCCAGCTAACAACATGTAAGCAAACAAATCAAAAAAATAAACTTACATTGAAAAAAAAAGTTTTCAAAAAAATACCCCGAAAAAACTGCCTGCAACACCACAAGACAGACTCTTTCGTGGAATCCTAAAGGGGGAAGTAGACGAGTAAGACTAACAAATAGTAATAGTTGGAGACAGAGCTCATTGAAGCAAGCTAAGAGGGGTGGGATACAAAAGGTAACAAAGAGGACGTCCTTTGGTAGACTCAAACGGTGAAGCACGATTTATGCTGTATAAAATGAATGAAGTTGACGTCACTAAGCTCTTTGTTATTGTTTTGGAACCGCCGGTTGGCTGATTGGCCCTTCTAACAAATTACAAACGTTAAAGGTTGCATGCGTGATGGAACAATTGACCAGACGGACAGAAATTAAATGATGAGCATTTTACCTAAACGTATCGAATCAATACTCCGGCCGGGGTTAAGGGTTGAGTTAAGGTAGAGGTTGGCAAAGGTCAATTTACAAAGATGTAGGTACTATCAAAATCAATGAAAAAAAATACAAGGGAAGAGAAATAGGCGGAGGAGTTTGGAGTGCTAAACATTGCTTTGGCTATCGACACGTGTGACCATGTTTTGTCCTGATGTCGCTTCAATGCTACCTGATTAATCAAAGTGCTGTTTTTAAAAATTATTTTGAGATTTACCGTGTAATTTGATTGGATGGCAAAATCGAAAATAGGAAGAAAGCGCCCCTGTGTCCGCCAACGGAACGTCTCGTGGGACGTTCTGACATACGTTCATCCTTCTGACTATTCGTTAAGCATCTCTCTAGTGTCGGCTGCCTGAACACAATGATATTATTATAACAGTTATCATCATAACACCATTGCATAAAACTCTTTCTCTCTCTTTGACCAGAACCAATCAGAATCATCGATTATATGCACCCGAGTGTTACACAACACACACATAAGAGAGAGAGAGAGAGAGAGAGAGAGAGAGAGAGAGAGAGAGAGAGAGAGAGAGAGAGAGAGAGAGAGAGAGAGAGAGAGAGAGAGAGATGTAATGTTACACTAAGAGACCAGCAGTATTGGATTGGCACGACTATGTATTATTTGAACACACACAAGAGAAATAACGAAAACTACGCTGTCTTTAGCTTTCTATGGAGTTTTGACACAGTGTCAGACACGCGCAGATTGCTCTTGGGATCAACTAATTTGTCACACTTTCTCGTGGTTGCTTCGTTAGCCCAGCTTCTCTACCATCTTCCAACATTTTATCGGCAGCAAAAATGTAAAAATTCTTTCAAAGGGTCCAAGACATATACAAACGCATGCACACACACACACACACACACACACACACACACAGAGAGAGAGAGAGAGAGAGAGAGAGAGAGAGAGAGAGAGAGAGAGAGAGAGAGGAGAGAGAGAGAGGTGGGGGGGGGGGGGGGGGGGGGGGGCGGTGAGGCTTAAAAAGACTATTTCCAAATCCATACAATAAAAATCTACTCACTTCTGGCAAAGGCAACTATAATAAGACGGTCATACAATTTATATCCAAAATGAAAACACGCCATTTAAAACATGTGTATACCGAAATATATTTGTTATTCAAAACAATATATATGCAGATACAACATACATTTATTTATATGTTAAAGTTAAATAAATGAGATAGTCAACCAAAGACTTTAACTGAATACACGAATAAAAGTTCAATCCCTCATTAATACAACGGGGAGTTGAGGCATGTTATATAAGTGGTGACTCCTACTACACGCGAGGTAGTTTATATATTTTGCCAAACGACGGGATCAATACAGACAAGAAGAAATGACTATAACTATAATCCGTGCACCATCGCGTGATCTACATCTGGTGTCGAAACACACATCCATAGCTTGGTTTAAAAAAATAAATACTTGGAGGTCTAATTAAAACACAAACAGTGGCAGATCGAATAATGAATAAATTGAATTTTACCTTTCAAATGAAAACAACTCTTTAGACTTGCTATTTCAATCCCATTATTATAACAGAGGCAAACGCTTCCCACTGGTGGCGACTGCATTATAATACATACAAACGGTAGCGTTGAATGTCTTAACCCTTAAACCGCAAGGCTGAATTTCTTTCCAATCATTTATTCAAACTGCAGACCTTACCGACTTTACCACAGAGCAATACTGCCGTACTCTGGGAAAACCCCATATTTTAAAATTTGGTCTGAAAACTCGTCCTTCAACTATCGATCGATCTAAATGACCATCAGCTTGGCAAAAAACTTTCAAACCTGGGTTCGTGAGGTCCCAGGTTTGAGAGTTTTTTGCCAAGATGATGGTCATTTAGATCGATCGATAGTTGAAGGACGAGTTTTCTGGCCAAATTTCAAAATATGTTGTTTTTTTTTCAGAGTACAGCAAAGTAACTGTGATAAGAATCGGGCTTCAAAGAAGCCTGACTGAATCTCACCTCTGTGGCTAATTTTTTTTTTTTTAAACGGCAAATTTTATATAGAGCAATAACCAAATAATGCGCTCAAAGAGCTTTGCATCGGGTCCCAGACCAACAGCAACACTTAACAAAACTAAGCTTTATGAGTTTGTTATCGTTATTGGTTGTTTTTTTTTTCGGAGAGATAACGCTCTTTAGAGCCAGGTATCATTGGACACCCGATTACGATGAGAGAATGCGAGTACAAAGCTTGTTCCCAAGAACAAGTCAGCAGACGAGGCACAGCACAAGATCAAAAGACCACATATTATTGAAAGATTCTATCCGAGACTAAAATTATAATACCGAGACAAGAAACGTAGCTCACTAATCTGTGGGACCTACTTCCGTATGAAGAAGGGTTTCAATGTTAAGTTGGTAAATATAGCATTTGAGTATTGATGACAAACGCATAAGTAAAATATACACTCAATTCTACCCGCCATATCAATCGTACAAATAAAACTGTAAATTTAAAAGTTTATAGTCTTGTTGAATACCTGGCAAGTTGTGGAAAACTAGCTGGTAAACGCGCCCGGGGGAGACAAAGAAAAACACTCATAGTCATAGACCAACTGAAGGGCTTCACCAACCTAACAATCCAAGAGCTGTTTGAAAAAGCAAGAGACAGGGAGGAATGGAGAGAGATAATTCATGCAGTATCCGAAGCCTGGACCAGGCATGGAACCTAGAAGAAGAAGAAGTCTTGTTAGAAAGAATGAAGTGAGAGGTATTCACCCAACTGAAAATATCAGATAAGCATCATCTGCTATTAAAAGCCTATTGTCGCTCCAGTCAGAAGTCTCTGTATTTAAATTTAAGTCTCGGATGATATCTTATTAGGTAAGATTAAAATCGAACCCCGCTTGTAAAGGTTTACAAATTGATATCAGGCATTCTACGCCGAAAACACGTTTGATAAACTGACAAATGAGACGTCGTCAACAAAAACTGTGGGGTGGCGTTTTTTTGTTGGTGTGTGTGTTGGGGGGGGGGGGGGGGGGGGTGGTAAAGTTCTTTATGTCAATTCTATACAAACATTTACTCGGCTAGCATTGCGTGCGAAGGAAGTTGTGGTGAAAGGGGAGAGGATTGCGGGGCGCATAATAATATTACCATAAATTAAAATCAGTTCCCCAAATAAAGTGTTTTCCTTTTATCTTTGGTTGAAGCTCGAAGGAAAAATAACGTTAAGTATTGAAAAACAAGCTCCAATTTATTACACGAAGACAGATACGGTCGACGTTTCCGGTTTCCCTTTTATCAACAAAACACGATGAATGAATTATCGCGTTTTGTTGATAAAGGGGAAACCCGAAAAGTCCACAGTATATGTTTTCGTTTAATAAATTGGAGCTTACATTTCAATACTAATAGTTATTTTTATCTATGTAAAATGAGGCACCAAGTTCCGAGTGTTGAGAAAGGGGAGAGGGGAGGCGGCGAGGTTACTCAAAAACAGGTCTTGTATGACGATTGTATTAACAGCACCAGTGCCGTAATACGAATGTAACAATACACCAAAATAGATGAAAATACTATGAGTTATATGACGAGAGAAGCATATTTCTAAAAATCCTTTTTTTCTTCTCTTCTTTATAGATAACATTTAAAAAATAACTGTGTTTTGAGAGAAAAATGCCAAATGAAGAAAATTTGAACAAGAGAAATAATTCGCCGATTTAGCCTTTTCGTGTGTTACTGTTCTATATAAGATTATATCATTACTGAATTATTTTTTTAAAAAATAATACCCACATAAATATAAATAAAACAAATATACTAGAATTTAAAAATAAAATAAAATAAATAAATAAAAAGAAGCTGATGTGAGAGTAAGACAGTGATCAAAAGCATATTATTGTATGGGGCAGTGCAGATAATAAAAATAAAAGAAACTAACACAACTTGATTAATATCGAAATAAAGACGACAAAATTCTAAACTCAGGTTAATAGTCTCATCCACAACTCAACTAGGCACAAACAGGTCGTTTTGACATTGATAAATATGAGACGTTTACAACTCCATACAATCTAAGAATAGAAAGTTGACAAAGCAAAGCTCGAATATTGTGTTTAATGTTGAATGTTTTTCTAAAGTTGCAAATAATTCAAAACAGAGATTTCTACACTTTTAAGTCACAAAATAAGCGTGAAGCATGAAAAAAAAAAAAAAAGAAAGAGATGATAACCATGTAGAGAGTAGAGCAGCAGGTGTTTTCCTTAAGACATGATCTAAGTCTCCAGCACAAATCAAAACAGAGAAAATGTATAAATAACTAAAACGATACAATGACATATGACCCCACCCCCCCCCCCCCCCCCCTTCCAAAAAGAAAAAAACCCCCAAAAAAAACAAAATAAAACAAAAAACAACAAACAAACAAACAAAAAAAAATACAAACAAATAAACAAAACCAAAACACCATCACTACCAACACCACCAGCACCAACAACAATACAACAACAGTCAAATAATTTCTTTCCAAACAATCCAGATTTCAAGACTCCATCCCAATAATAATAATCACAACATAATATATTGTTCTAATAATGACAACAAACCTTTTCTGCAGGTTGACACAAATTCCCTTATCAAAGAAATGAACGTTAACACGATTTTGTAAACAAGTTTCCTATACACCGTCGACCGTCCATTTGACCTCCGTTTAGATTCGGCCTTCGTCCGCTTCTTGACTCCTGTCAT
This sequence comes from Berghia stephanieae, assembly GCF_034508935.2. Lineage (NCBI taxonomy): Eukaryota > Metazoa > Mollusca > Gastropoda > Nudibranchia > Aeolidiidae > Berghia > Berghia stephanieae. The sequence continues at coordinate 12,488 of NW_027627911.1, read as the reverse complement.
CCTTTCTCCACAGTCTTGCAGTTTCAGTTAGGACACACAGACAAGAACTGATGACGACGACGATGGTGAGACCGTGTCGATCCATACCATCACCGTCATTCAAATGAACCATCTATCAACTATCTATCGTCTCAAATAATCGAACAAATCATTAGATAGTTTGCATTATTTAACAATCGGCCAGTAAACTATACTCTAATTCAAGTCAGATAGCCAAGAAGATCAGAAAAGACACGTCATCGCGAAAAAAAAAACGTTATGCATACTACTTTTTACTTTAACTTCCACGACTACGTTACATTCAGCGTTGCGTAACGTCACGTTTACACAAAACCGTATCAAAAACGAAACCCGTCAACTCGATTCGTCGATGTCTCAACACCAAATACCAACAACAATAGACAGGCATTTTTACAACCGTCTCATCTACATCATGACAAAGAGACGAGTAAAGTGTGACGATTCCAAACAAACCTAAACTCATTCACAAACATACAACAACCCCTCTCCCCATCCCCCACCCCCTTCCACACACAAGAATATTAGCAAATACAAGTTAATATATAACTGCAAACAACTATCATAAACAACGAAAAGTAAAGCATAGTCAACAAGAAGGAGGCAGCAATAGTGAACAGCTAGACACCTGTACACACAAACAATCGGTTTAAGGTCTGTCCAAATCCAAAGGCTACATTCTATTCCCAAAAGCCTTGGCTGTCATTCTTGGGGTACATTGTGGCAGACAGTCTGATTAAAATGCTTGAGGCCATCTTGTTTTTGTTTGATTAATTCGAGTTAACTGACTTACAGTGAGTGGTGTGACACAGGTCATAAAATGGCCTTTTAGGCCACTGTTGTGATCTCTGTTCTTCCTAAGGACGTTGCATGCGGAAATCTAATTTTTATAAGTTATGTGACGCCACAAATCTGCCGTGATATGAGAAAAAGACGCATAACGGGAAAACCTACTTTTTCAGGAAACGCAAAAAACTGTTTTACTTAATAACATTGTAACTATTGGCTCGAATCTAAAAGAATTTATAGGTAATTAAAGATAATTTTTTTTGGTATTTTATTCATGGAACTTGAAAACCAAAATATTTGTATCAACTGTGTAATTCACCAAAAGACCTTTTGCCAAATCCATGATTGAAAATTGATTGACACATGTCTTTGACAGATAGACGCAAAAATATTATGCGTCCATCGCACTTTCGGATGTGTATCCAGTGTGTGACAAACGGACGCATATTGTTTTTGCGTCTGTTTGTCATAGACATGGGCTAATTTACCGGTAATGTGCATATTGATATACAGTGTCACGTGAGGACGCATATCGCCCAATGTTAAGTTATAATAAGCAAAAACATCATAATCACAGGTCCCTAGAATAATCAGAAGAAACCAATCAAAAACATATAGGATATCAAGCTGAACATGCTTTATTATTTCAGAACAATCGCACCAGTCATGTAATTTTTCATAATAATTTCATTTGCAGTTATTTGATTAGCATTATTTGTATAACTAGTACTAACTCTCTTTCTCTCCCTCTATCGTTATAGTTCACTAACATGGAGTTTGCTTTTGTAATCATCGCTAATATTATCACATACTTATAATATTCCATCTCTTCTCTTTAGATAATGAATTGAATCATTACTTAGGCGTAAACGTTGCGTGCTCGTACACATTGTTTGGAAGAGCAACGTTTCCAACTAGTCAGTGAATCATGAAAGGACATTCACTTGTAGGATTTGCAAAGAATTTTACTCGTGGAGCTGGTTGGTAGGTCTATCCAGTACTTTCGTCTATTGGGGGAGGGGGGGGGGGGGGGGGGGGGGGCGTCAAACCCACAAGTTGTTTCACGATCTCATCCCTCTTGTAAATCCTACACCCCTGTGTTTTGTACGAAACTTTGGCGTACAAACATATCCGCGTTTCAGAATGTCACATTCGTTGAAGGTATCTTCTTCAAAGCTATTTTGAAGAAGAGTGTCTTTGGTGACACTCGCCTGAATTCAGCACAAACAATCTTAGTCTTAGCTAGGTAGGGACGATTGTCAGCTTTGCTCAACAGATAACTACTGACTCCAGAATCCCAGTTGGCAAAGTCATTAAACCTCAACGGCATTGTCTGGCAGCCTGCTTCTACGATACATTGATCAATTCATTGAGATCAAAGATTTTGCCGTCTTTCTGCCTCAGAACTCTTTGGATTCCGGCATGGGTGGAGTCAGCTGCCATAAAAGTATGACCAGGCTCGAAATAGTTGATTGTGATGGTGCTTGCTTTTGTAGTAGTCTAATCATTTACAAGATGAAGTAACATAGTATAAAGGGTACAATTTATATTTTGGGCGCTACAGTTATCCAGTGAGAGTGTCACAGATTCGGCATCACGCTTATATACGAGTATAAGGTAAGAAGCTGATGCAAGGTCTTCTTTTCGTCCTAAAATTGATTCATTCCATATCACGGCAATGTCCTTTTCACTTTTTTGCAGCCCACTGGTGCAAATGTCTCATTGAATAAGACCAATCTGCTTGTGAAAATGATTCTGTTAAACTGATTCATTCTCGGCAGCAAAATTACTTTTTGCAGATCAGCGGCAAACACTGAATGGGCTGTGTTGGCGTTTTCGTTCTTATCTGCATCCCGTTGATACCTCTTTCTAGCATGTCTGTATCGTGTCCGATGGATGATTTTTTCGGCACACGGTTCACACCTTTCTTCACAGTTGCATAGTTGTTTCTGCAACAAGAAGGATTTACATTTTTCACATTCTTCTTTACCAAGTACAGCTTGTGAGATGTTAAGTTCTTTAAATGCAGAATAGTAGAGTTTCTTTGATATGGCTTTTTCAGTGACTGCACAAAAGTTTTCGTGCATATGATTGGTGATCAGATCAGATGGTAAATATCTCCTGAAAGGCGCGTGCTCACGTCTATAATGAAAAATGTTTGCTTTATATTTCTCAATGGGTTAATGGATAATGCTGTGGTCAATCTTGTGCAAGGGACTATGACGTCCACGATTGTCAATAAGGGGTACTTCTATGACATTGTTTTCGTTAACACCGACATCCTTGAAAGCGCTCCTTATCAGTTTGCCATTATTAGCTTTGAATCCGAGAGTAGTAAGGAAGAACTTTTTGCACACGGGATGGAAGACTCCATCTTCCTGTTTCATTGTATATTTGCATGTACATGACTAGGCACTTTTCTCCTTGGAAAGAATGCCTTCGCCCTGATCTCTGCATTCTGTTTAACTTACCCAAGTCCGTACAAACTTGCGCTGGTCCTTCCAATCCTCTCCCCAAAACATCTGTTAAGCCCCCGTCACGGCATTTTTTGGAGCAGGTCGGCGAACAACCTTCCAAGACCGAATGCTTTTCTCTCATTCGCAAAGGCCTGTGTATTTCCTAGTCTGCTTTTTGTGTCGGCGTCTTGTGCTTTCTCTTTTTTGAGTGAGTAGACACTGTCTCTATTTCTAGATTTGGTGTAGTTATTGTTCCACTCTGCTATCATGGTCTCTATAATCGATGACACACCTGGAACATGCTCACCTTCAGATATTTCTCCTAAACCGGTAAAGGATGCCGGCGTGGCAGTTTCGGACAAATACTCTTCCTTTTCAGCAAATGGAACTCTAGGGTCAGTAGTTTCGGTGATAACTTTAGAAGCAAGTTCCAAATACATTTCAAATTCTGAGTCACTATCTAAACTTTGTTTCTCAATTGTAAATTCAACACAAAATCCATATCGTTTGCATCTACTTCTTTAATCTCAACAGCCAATTTACGTGCTTCTACTGCAGATTTTCATATCGGTGTTGAAGTAAACCTATCTAGCTCGTCTCCTCCGTTTTTCTTGTTGTCCGTGGTTTCTTTAAATCTTTTCCTCTCTGCTTTTATGACACTCATACATCATGTAATTCCTCCTGATAGAGGTTTCACTGTTGGTCTGAGCTAGCTGTTTCAATGGAATGTCAATATCTGAATCACTGGAGTCTGATTGTCATGATTTATTTAATCTGGGTTGGCTGAGGTGGAGGTACCTGTGGTTCTTTTAGGGTTTAGATCATATCTGATGAAAGAGATATAAATATGGATATTCAAAAATTGGACGGGAGTGGACTTATTCATTAAAATAATCTTTATCATAAAGTAACGTTGTTATGATATGATATTGAGTTACAGTTGCTTGCCTTTCCCAAAAGAATATTGAAACAGGTTATTGAGGGCTAATTGGATGCATAGCTAGAGACTTATTGTCTCAGTAGTTAAGGTTTTCACTTTGATTCAGAAGGTCCGACACAGTCCTAGGTTGGTTTTCAGGCCCGATTGTTTTTTTTATATTTACCACTGTCCTGATCCCAAGCAAGGGGGTTGCGCAGTTTGTTCAAATTTCAATGGAAATGTGGGGGTGCGCACTTCAGTAGAAAGCCGGGGGAGATGGGGGAGGGGGTGTGTGTTCATTTTCACCAAAGAAGGGGGTTTGACCGAAGAATTCAACCACAGCAAATTACAAGGACAGTATTTTGTCTATTTAAGAATGAATTTTAAGTTTAATAAGATCAAAAGGAGGGAGGGGAGGTTCGCGAAAATTCCGAAAATTAATGGATGGGGGGTGGGCGTCTATTTGATACACTATACTACTACTACTACTACTACTACTACTACTACTACTACTACTACTACTCCTACTACTACTACTACTACTACTACTACTACTACTACTACTACTACTACTACTACTACTATTACTACTACTACTACTACTACTACTACTACTACTACTACTACTACTACTACTACTACTACTACTGATACTACTACTACTACTACTACTACTACTACTACTACTACTACTACTACTACTACTACTACTAATGTACATACAAATGCTTTGACTGCTACTACTACTACGACTACTACTTATTCTACAACTTATACTTTCATATTGATGATTAATATTAATAATTGTCATCATAATGATAATAATAAATATAGTACTTGTAATAACAATAACAGTAGTGCTATTAGCATGTAAATCAACATTTGTTTAAGTTAAATATCACAAACACAGATAAACCGTCCATAGCAAATAATTATTAAACATCTTCACTAATATATGACAAGTAATTATATGATTATATACATAAAATCTTTGATCACTTGAATCGGAAAAAGATAAAACTCACCCGAGGAAATGAAGAATTCACACCAAAACAGCAAGTTACTCGTATGTCTTTGATGATTGACTATTTGATGAAAATTGGAGAACAATGATGTTCTTTTCACCGTCACCAGTCGTAATACAAACGGACGCATATCCTATCTTAATTTTTGGATAGTGTCTTGGCAGAAAGTCGCATATCCGAAATGCGTCTTTTTGTGAAAGACAAATTATGTCATTCGGTGGACGAATAAGAGAAAAAGACGCATATTACAAAATGCGACCTTCTGTCATATCCACATTCAATATGCGTCGATCTGTCATTCCTCGAAACGAATTTAAACCAAATTAGGTCAAGTCGCATATTTTCAAAATGAAACAGCTTTTTTATTTTCAACGATTGAGCTACCAAACCCAGATAGAAAAATGCGCCTTTCTCTCAAGCATGTGAATCCCAGAAAATGTCAATTTGACCTAGATACCGATATGCGTCTTTCTTCCCTATCACGGCAGAAATGGCCAACTTCTATCAGCGGATCATTCCCGTGATGAGGAAAGAGCACTGGGGGTTTAATCCTGTTTTCACAGGTCTGGTCTCTATGAAATCGGTTCGATTTGCAGTTATAACCAAATCTGCCAATCTCTGAAAAATTAGTTCTTTTTATCAATTTAGCAAGAAAACTTTTGATTAAAATATTAAAATACCCCCCCCCCTCCCCCAAACTAGCCAAAAGTTTCAAAACTAAGGCTTCTTTCAAATTTGAGTTGAAACAGCTTGGCAAGTAAGGCCATTTTACGAGATCAAAATTTGAAGAAAAAATTAATAAATTTTTTTTTCTGGCCAAAAAAAAAAAAAAAAAGGGTAGCCCTATTCGTCCTTAAGGTCGAATAGCTTCAACCGTGGTTGCCGTACGTACGGACAAATCGTGTTGCTTGCACTATTCGTCCTTCACACTAAAGCTGGGCAATATTCCGTTTTTGCTTTTACTGAGCTGGATTCGAATTCACGTAATTACATGATATATCCGTATCGTCTTAAATGTTTCACAAACCCCACCTCCTCTGTTTGTGAGTCAAATAATCAGTTATGTGTGTTCTTTTTTGAGGTGTGTGTGTGTGTGTGTGTGTGTGGTGTGTGGTGTGTGTCTTAATTTCGTGGGGTTTTTTGTTTGTTTTTTTTCTTCTGGGATATGATTTTTATTCCAGAATGGTGATTGATTTCTTATAAGGAACAATTGTCGTGTTCTCCTATTGGTAAGTATCCAATTCAAATACCTGCTCGAGAGTTTGGGTTGGCTAGGCACAGAGGAAGATTCGGCAGGTTTTCTTTGTTTTGGTTTCTGTTTTTTTTGGTTTTTTTTTGGAGGGGGGGGGGGGGGGGGGGGGGGGGGGGGGTTGTTGTTGTTTTGTTTTGTTTGCTGTTGTTTTTTTTTTTTTTTTTGGGGGGGGGGGGGGGGGGGGGGGGGGGGTTATTGTTCTTTTTTATTTGTTTTCTCTTGTTGGTATTTTCCCTGCTTTTGTTTGATTTGTGTGTGTGTGTGTGTGTGTGTGTGTGTGTGTGTGTGTGTGGTGTGTCTATTGTGTGTCTACGTGTGTTTTGCCTTTTTTACATTTTTTTTTCAATCTATAATAGTGGGTAAGCACTCAGTAACTATTTGTTTTAAATGACTAGTATTCAATTTGTCAAAATATTATATTAGTCATAATAGTATAAGCAGCGCAAGAAAAAAAAAACAACACCAAATTTCTGTATCTGTTAAGAAGCAGTTTTAACAAAAAAAAATGTTATAATCTTGATAATTCAGTGAGTGCCATCAATAATAGCTTGAATTTAGCCAAAATTTTTGAACGATGTCGATACCTGTCCTTTAACTTCAGAAAATTTTGTTATAAGTTGTACAGTCTTGAGTAGACTAGCTGTATGACATAATGATAGATTTAATTCATGGCGAATTCAATGCGTTTTCAAATTGGCAGTAAACGAGGTAATTGTATAGACGGGATGGAATTTGGCGGCTTTACAACACGCAAATTAATTCCAAAGCCGAAAGCACAACCTCTGCATTTAAACTTATCTCCATAGACGATGTCAATATATTAAAGATTAATAAAGGACACTAATACCAAGTCCTCAATATTTTCAGTACTCATTCGTTAGCTAATACTATTAAGTATTTGGTATCCACTTTTGCCCTGACGAGAAGTTAGAATGTCAACGGGCTGGGATTTAAAATGTCAACGGGTTGAAACTGGGTGAAATAGAATGATACAGAACATAAAAGCCCAGTTCGGCCTAAGAACAATAA
>NW_027627910.1:0-2500 GCF_034508935.2 Berghia stephanieae | reverse complement strand
TTTTATGTTTCATGCTAGTATACCAGCAAGTTACGGGTTTCATGTCGCATTCTATTCTGTAGAAAAAAATGGAGAGGGATGAAAGAGATTTATAAAACAAAACAAAATAACAAAAGACCATCGTCATGATCTGAACCAATTAGCTAAATTCCCCGAGGGCGATCTCAGGTTTCAGCAAACGTCATTTTGTTAAGCCCTTCAACTCGCACCGGAAACAGCAGACGACGCATGACGGGGTAAATAAAGTGACATTTGCCTTCAATACTCCGTTAGCTCGGCACCCAAATTTAAACCCTCGGGTAGGAAAAGTGACCACAAAATTATTGGAAAAAGGTGAGATAGAGATATAGATGGGAGAAAGAGATAGAAAAAATAGCTGGAGAGATAGCTAGAAAAGATGGACAAAGATAGATAGATAGATAGATATAGATAGATAGATAAGATAAAAGATAGATAGATAGATAGATAGATAGAAGAGAGAGAGAGAGAGAGAGAGGGGAAGAGAGGAGAGAGAGAGAGAGAGACTGCAAATGCCACGGTAAAAAAATGTAAGTCCCTTCAGAAATTATATAAATAGAAAAATATATTAATTATACTAATTATAATTATCGGATGAATAACAATACATATGACACGGCACACGTTTGAGAAGTAAAACAGGGCTCACGACTCCTTTGTTTTAGGTCACTATTTGAACACCTCGAAATTAAGTTTGGGAAACAACAAATAGGGCTGTTGAAAAAGTAGGGACATGGAGAAGGGGAAGGGTAGTTTTGGGGAGAGCATAAAGCGATATCAACAGAAATCTTAGGAGTCCCAACCTGAGACCGCCCCAAAATCTAACCCAGACACAAGGAAAGGTCACTACTAAAGGGACACATTTTTTGATTTTTACAAAATGCATCCAAACCACAGAAACGATAAAAAGCAGAAGCTGAATCAACAACAATCTTCGGAGTGCCAGCCTGAGACCGCCCCAAAGTCTAAACCCAAAAACAAGTGAGGTCACTACTAAAAGGGACACATTTTGTTTATTTTTACCAAATACACCCACACCCAACCAGACCAGAACATCTTCTCTTACAAAAAGAAAGGAAAACAAAATAGTAAACTAATTACCCTCTGTCCCCGCCATATTAAAAAAAAAATCTGCTCTAACACCCGCCTATTCTAAAAGCCATAGGATCGCCTGGGAAAGAACAATCAATATTAAAAAAAGAAAGAAAACAACTAGTCTAGAGCTGAGGAGTCATATTAGTGAGGGGTTTAGTGCGCATGTCCAAAATAATATTGCTATTGTGTAGCAATCTCAAATGAGGATCTGCAAGATAGAGCCAAGTAAGTCTCTGGAGAGTCTATTAAAAGGGGAAAAGAGATGGCAATGGTTGGGGCCCCTGTTGTAAAGGGAAAGGCTCTGTGTACCCCCAAAAGGGAATGATGTCCCCCCAAAGGATCCCGGGGAAATGTCTGTCAAGAGGGTTTAAAAGCGAGAGGACTGTCCCTTTTAGTTGGACCCCAAGAAAAGTGCCCGATTGCGGGAAAGGGGAGATCCCCGCGTGCCTCAAATGCCCGCAAGTCCCGGATTGATGAGTGGTGGGGTGATGTGCGGGTTTGTGCATGAATTGATTTTTTGACCGTCGGTCCGGTTCGTGTCCAGAATAGTGGTTTAAAAAACTGAGACCTGGGAAAAAATCTTTATTTACGCTCGCACCCCCGTTCGATGTAAAAGGAGTCCTGGTTGTAAAGCAACTTTTGCCCCCCCCCCCCCCCCCCCCCCCCCCCCCCCCAAAAAAAAAAAAAAAAATATGTAAGATTGTCTTACAGCGTTGTCTTGTCCTATTGTTAAGTGAATTGGTTGGGGGCCATTTTTGCATTTTGAGCATCCGCTCGAAACGGTTTTTAATTTGGATTTTCATTTGGGTTTTTTTTACCCAAAACTAGCTTATTTTTGCTTTAAAATTTTTATACCAAATTTATACAAATTTGATTATCATGCGAGAAATGACCCCCTTTTAAGTAGGGAGAGTGTAAAAAAAAGTTTGAGAAATGACTTTGAAGTGAGGCACCGTTTTTACGCACCGTCAAATCAATGGGGGAAAGAAACCCTTTGTAGGGTCGAATTTGACGAGAATAGTGAAATTTGGCATGGCTTGATTATACATTTAATAATGTACATAAACATTTTTTAAATAACCATTATTATTTTGTAGTTTTTTTATTATGTAAGATGTTTTTTTAAAACAAATAAAACACTGGGGGGGAAAAATGCCCACAATTTTCACGTTTTCAAATTTTGATATTTAAAAAAGAATCAATGAAATAAGAATTTTTAATTGAAATTTTGTTTATTCAAAAGGAAAAAAAGATTTCAAAATCCCAAAAATTAAAAAAAGGGTTTTATTTTAAAGTACGTTTTAAACTACGTGAAGCCCGGGGGGCAGGGGAAAGAATTATCAGAAGAGGTTTGGAGGAAGAGAAGAAGAGAGGAAAAAAAACACCA
>NW_027627909.1:0-4775 GCF_034508935.2 Berghia stephanieae | reverse complement strand
AATGTGGTAGTCAATAAAATTCATTCTTCCACCTTGATCCCCTTAAAAAAAGAATCTGCTACTTTTTTTTATCCCCCTTATGGTTTAAATTATAAGAAAACCATTCATTTATGTTTTTGGGGGAAAAGGTTCAGCCAAGGGTTTTAAAGGGAGAGGGGAAAGGTGTGGCATCAAGATTTTGCGTTTTTTCTCTTTTAAAGTTTAAAAAATTCATTACAAGCTTTCAATTTAAAAAAGATGTGAAAAATTTTTAAATAATTTACCAAGATCCAGAGTATTATTTTAGCCAAAAAAATGTAGGTAAAATAAGGAATTAAAGCCCCTTTACCGATAAACAAAAGAAAAACTTTTCCCCTTTACCCTTTTCGAAAAAAAGTTTAAAATAGGAAAATATATTATTTTTAAATTTTTAATTTTATTTTGAAATGAATAATCTTTCGAAAGTTTTCTTTGTGTTATTATTACTTACCCAAAAAACCAGGAATGAGTTCCCCTTCGGTTTGGGCCCTGGTAGAAGTTGACGTCTTTTGTAGTTGTTCCCGGGGAAATTTAAAGTGTTTTATGATTTTGGATTTGGTGGGAGGAATGTGCATTATTTAAGGGTTGAATAAGAAAATGGTGTGTTTTTTATTGGGGGGTTGAATAGGGGGGGAAGGGGATGTGTTTTTGTAAATTTTTCTTAAAAGGTTGTTGAGCGGTTGTGTTGTTCTTAGTTTTAAAAATGATGCTTTGCTGGTGTTTTTAGCTTAAATTTTTTTTTTTTTTTTTTTTTTTTGGCTGTATTTTTTTAAGAGTCAAATTTTTTTCCCTTTTTTTACTTAATGAAAGTTTAATTATCTAAAAAAAAAAAAAAAAAAAACAACAAACAAAAAAACAAAAAGAAACAAAAAAAAACAAAAAAAAAAAATAAAATCATATTTGGCACTTTGCCCCGTTTGTCGCAATTTTTTAAGTGAAATATGTTCAAGCGGTCAGGACTCAGTTCCAACATGGGTGTTGGGGTGTAGAGGGATGTGTTCTCCTCATGCAATCTCTGTGTAAAGGGAAAACACTTGGTGAACTGTGTGATGGAACATCAGAAGTAAAATAAGAAATTAAAAAAAAAAAAGGAAAATAAAAAATTTTTTAAAATAAATTTCATGTAGTTGTAAAAAAAGGGAGCGGAATGGTTTTGTTAAAATTGAAAAAGTGAGATTAACAGAGTCAAAAAAACAAACGAGGAAAAAAAAGGATTAGGGGATAGTCACAAACCCCTTATGTGGAGGGTGCTCTATCAATGAGCTTTGAGAGTCCCGGCCCGACAACGCGAAAGAAAAATAAAAAAAAAAATCCCCCCAAAAAAAATTTGGCTGCGGGGGTTAAAACGGGTGTTTCATACATTTTTCAGACACAAAAAATTCAATTTTTGAAAATTTTGAAAAACTGCGTATTTGTATTCAACATCAAGTTTTTATTCATGCTTTTTATGTTTATCCCCCCTTTTTTCCCCCCAAACCCCTTTAAAATTCTATGTTACAATTTTGAAAAAAGATTCAAATAAAGGTAAATAAGACCAAAAAAAAAAAGAAAAAGTACAATACATTAAATTTAAAAATGTGTAAAATGGGGAATTTTGGAATTTTAAAAAGACGAAAAAAAAAAAAAACATTTTATTACAATAATTAACACAGTTTGATTTGTCATTAAAGATAGCAAAAAAATAAAGTCATGTTAAAAAAAGTTTTGTTTTTTTTTTAAAAACGATATAAACAAAAGTTACTTTTAATAAATAAAAAAAACCTCCACTTGTTTATGTATGGCTGACAGACGACGGAGTGTTTATAAAAAAAAGGGGAGTGTTGGAAACAAATACAAAAACTAAGTTGGTGGTGACACCCAAATCTACGTTTTTAAACCCTTTTTGAAAATTTTTTATTACTTCTGTTCATCTTGACAAGGATTATGGTTGTACAATTTACCCCGCAATTTATTGGAAAAATTAAGAGATTGTTAGTTAGCAGTATTTCAAAACTCCCGGAAGGATATGTTTCAACCCAAAAATCTCCTTAAAAGAGTAAAAAATTAAAAATTTCCCTGCAATAATTTTCAGTTTATTGTTTTGTTTTGTTTTTGTTTTGTTCTTTTTTTTCTTTCTTTTTTTGGGCAAAGAATATCAAGTTTCATTTTCAATTTATTAAATTCAATTGAACCCCAAAAAAAGCATTGAAGTTAGACACAGGAAACGGAACAAACCGCAATCATAAGCGTTTTCAAATAAAAAAAATGCAATATCTACAAAAATTTGGGCTATTAATGCTTTTTTGGGGAGCAGTGGTAATGTTGTGCTGAGGTTTTGATTTAGCAGTTGGGGGTGGTGTTTAAAATAGAAGTTTGGTGTGATAATGTAAGATGAATATCATATCACCCTATAAAGTTTGTTTTGGTGGAACATGGTCTCTTTAAACATTCTAAAATTATATTTTTAACGTTTCCTTTTTTTTTTAAAATTTGTACGGATTGTAAACGGTCAAAGTTTTAAATTTAAAATATTTTTTTGATCTTATTATATATATGTTAATTAAATATTATTTTTTTATTTTATTATTATTTTTTATTATATTAAAATTTATTCTTTATTATTAATTACTTCATATTATTTTTCTTATTATTTTAATATATAACCATATATATCTTAATATTTTTGATTATAAAAATTTTCTTATATTTTTTAAATAAAAGGCACAAAGTAGAACAAAGTTTGAGGGAAAAAAAAGGGCCAAAAAGAGTATTATATTTGTTGAATAGTGAGGTACCCAAAGTCTTGAAAATTGGGGTCTTCTTGGGGGACTTGACATGGGACAGTCTGAAAATATGTGGGAGACATGATTTAACTCTTTCAGTGCCCTTGGGCGCACTCATTGGTGCACTGTGCGGCCAGAGCGGGAAATTTTTCTATGGAATTTTGGTTGCAAGGGCCCCCGGTCTTGAAAGGCAAAACAATAATGTAATAACCAACTTTCTACAAAAGTCTATAATTGAACAATGATATATTTTTTATAGAACATTCATTTTACCCAAAGGGGGTATTTTAATAGGATTTTGCACCGAATTTGATGCGCTTTGTTTAGTTTGTATTCTCATGTCCCTCATAGGTGTCAGCGATTTTTGATAAAAATTGGAATCTAACCCTCAGTGCTAAAGGTTAGTGGAAAAAAAAGAGGTGGGGTTTTTTTGTTTTTTAGGTTGATTATGAAATTCTAAAGGTTTTGTTTTTTTTTGGAATTTAAATATGTTTAGAACATTTTTCCGTGGGTCAGGGTTGCCCTTTCCCCAAACAAAAGGCTAATTTTTTCCCTTAATAAAAATTAAAATAAAATAATAAAATAAAAATAAAATAATAAAATAATAATAATATTAAAAAATTAATAAAAATAATAATAATAAAAATTTAAAATTTAATATAATAATAATAATATAATTAATAATAAAAAAGTAATTTGTTAGCGCTTTTATGAATTGCACCCAAAAATCACTCATTAAGGATAAATATCATGTAGGATTATTAATGTTGTTTTTAAAATTAACCAATAATTTCCAATTTTAAATCAAAAAAAACAAAAAAATTATTAAATTTTCTGGTTTAAAAGTGAATGTTGGAAAAAAGATTTAAAAGGGGGGTTTTCAGTTTAAACCAAAAATGGCACTTCTTGTTTTTAAATTTTCTTTCAGTTTTAAATATTTTGAGAGATGTATTTTTTGGGGTTTTGACCCCCCTTTTCACCATAAGGGCCTGGTACGATTCGACTTCCCCCCGAAAAGGAAGATTCTGTTTCTGTTTGGATCGTGTGGTAAGGCATTCTGCTGTCTTCCCTTTTGTCTTTTTTTGACTTTGGTTTTTAAAAATAAGGCCTGTCTTATGGGGTCCGTCGTTTGTCCTTATTCTACCGATGTTCCCAAAAAAAAACTTTTTTAGTGGTCACTGTTGTTTGTAAGCCCCTATTTTTCATTTTGGATTGTTTTTCCATCTAGGATAGATCTAATTAGTCATAATTTGATTCATTCCGTTTAAGGAAAAAAAGCAAAAATTTAAATTTTTTTGAAAGTCTTTGCTTTCCAAAAATTTTTAAAAAAAAGGGGGGATGATTTTTTTTTTTTTATTTTCGTTTAATGTCGAAACCCTTTGACATCTCATTTCTCTTTAATGTTACCCTGTGGTAAGGGGTCAGAAAGCAAGAAAGAAAAATACAAGGAAAAAAAACAAACCAAAAAAAGTGACCCCTAAAAGATCGAAAGTCAGATGTTTTCGGTAAAGAGAAGGGTTGACATTGATCCCATGGGTAGCGTATTTTGGGATGTTTTTTTTTTTTCTGTATTTTTCTTTCTTGCTTTGTTGACATTTTATACACATTGTTCGTTCGTTCAATTGTTTGGGATTACCCTTTTAATAAATTGATTAGATTCAAGAGTAAATATCTGAAATGTCAACCTTCTGAAACGTAAAAATATTTAGGGTCGTTTATTTTCCCAAAATTTTAAAAAGTCACTTTGATTTTTAAAAATGCTACACAAAAAACCCTTTAAAAAAATATTAAAAATTTATGGTCTTCATCATATAAAAAAGTGATGGCCCTGAATGAATGAGTTTTTGAGTGTAGTAGATCAGGCCCCAAAAGAACTAAAGCCCGGAGTTTATCCCGTTTCCCCAAGATGAAATGGAAAAAAAAATAGAATTGTTGCTCCCCTTTTGGATAGGTGCTAGGGTTTTCGCAAAGTCTTTTTATCAGATTAACAACCCC
>NW_027627908.1:0-4775 GCF_034508935.2 Berghia stephanieae | reverse complement strand
ATGTGGGAAAAGGGAAAAGCCCGGCAAATGGATCGTAACTTCGGGGAAGGATTGGCTCTGAGGGCGGGACGGTCGGGCTAGGGGAGGAAGCGGGCAAAACCGCACGCACCCTGAGGGGACACTCCGAGGGGGAGAGACGTGCGCGGAAACCGTGGGGGCCCGGGCCGAGCGGCTCGCTCGGCTGACGCCCCTTCGCGGGGCGCGTTGGCTGCGGGGGGGGACAACCGACGCGACCTCCGACTCACGCTGTCTCGAACTGTCACGGACAGGGGGAATCCGACTGTCTAATTAAACAGAGCGTTCGGACAGCCTGAAAAGGTTTTGTTTACGGGACGTGATTTCTGCCCGTGCTCAGAATGTCAAAGTGAAGAGTTGCATAAGCGCGGGTAAACGGCGGGAGTAACTATGACTCTCTTAAGGTAGCCAAATGCCTCGTCGTTTTAATTAGCGACGCGCACGAACGGATTAACGAGTTCCCACTGTCCTATCTACCCCCCGGCGAAATCACAGCCAAGGGAACGGGCTTGGTGAAATCAGCGGGGAAAGAAGACCCTGTCGGCTTGACTCTAGTCCGACTTGTGGAGGAGCGTGGGGGGTTTTAGATAGGCGGTAGCGTCTTCGGGCGCGACAGTGAAATCCGTACCCCCGCGGGACCTCCATTACCCGACGGAGTGGGGGGACTCGGCGCTTCTTGCAGGTAGGAGGCGTGACGGGGTTCAGACGTCAAGCCGCCGTGCGTCGGGCTCGGGGAGCCCACCGACTCCCCCCGACGCGGTCACGACGGCGACAGCGACCCTGCCGGGGACAGCCTCGGACGGGGGGTTGGACTGGGGCGGTACATCTTCTAAAGCGCAGCGAAGGTGTCCCAAGGCGGGCTCAGCGAGGACGGAAAAACCTCGCGTTAGAGCAAAAGGGCAAATGCCTGCTCGACCAGGATTTTCAGTACGAATACTGGCCTTTGAAAGGTGGCCCTATCGATCCTTTCGACGTTGGGAGTTTCAAGCGAGAGGTGTCAGAAAAGTTACCACAGGGATAACTGGCTTGTGGCGGCCAAGCTTTCATAGCGACGTCGCTGTTTGATCCTTCGATGTCGGCTCTTCCTATCATTGCGAAGCAGAATTCGCCAAGTGTCGGATTGTTCACCGCCAACAGGGAACGTGAGTGGGTTTAGACCGTCTTTGAGACAGGTTAGTTTTATCCTATGATGAACCCGCCCTTGCCACGGTAATCTTGCTCAGTACGAGGGGAAAAGGTGAGTTTCGGACTCTGGTTCGCGCGTCCGGTCGTCAGGCCGATGGCCCCAAGGCTACGTCCGTGGGGGTACGACTGAACGCCTCTAAAGTCGGAACCCCGCCCGGTGAGCAAGGGTGAGTTTAAAGCTAGGGCCCTGAGCGTGCAGGCAACATTTAAAACCCGGGAACCTCGGGTTCGTTGGCTAGTGCCGTGACCGGCCCGCTCGTCACGGCGCTAGATCTGTGGTGCGCGTGGCGGGTCGGTATCATCCACGTCCGTTAGGGGCAAGAAATCGCGTGCGGACCACATGTATTCGTCGGGGTGTTGTAAGCGTTAGAGCTGGTCTGGTTTCGGCGATCCGTTGAGACTAAGCCCGGAGCTGAGATTTTCCCTCCGCAGGGTTTGTCTCGGCACCTTTCCACCCGGCACGGCACGGCCCGGCCCGATCGGCCAGCCTTCGAGTCCTTGCTCTGCTCGGCTCGGATGCTGGCGGTGCGGCGCGCGGCGGCGGCGGGTGCGAGAGTGTCATAACACGTATAAATACATTTACTTTACTTACTTTACTTCTTCAAAGTTCTATCTCCTAGAACTTGGAGAATTTTTTTTTCTCTCCCCCTGTCAGAGGCCTAATCCCTCCCGAGGCACTAATCCGTCCAGAGGCACTAGTCCGTCCAGAGGCACTAATCCGTCCAGAGGCACTAATCCCTCCAGAGGCACTTTTAGTTTTCCTTCTTTGCTGTCTGCGAAGTAGAATTCGCCAACTGCATTTTTTTTTTTTTTTTTTTTTCAATTTTGTTTTTTCCTTCCCGTCAGTCCTTAGTAGGCTTCTGCGAAGCGGAATTCGCCAACTGCATTTTATTTAGTCCCTTTAAAAGACTTCTGAGAAACGGATTCGCCATTGTCCTTAATAGGCTTCTGAGAAGCGGAATTCGCCAACTGCATTTTATTTAGTCCCTTAATAGGCTTCTGCGAAGCGGAATTCGCCAACTGCATTTTATTTTGTCCTTTACCAGGCTTCTGAGAAGCGGAATTCGCCAACTGCATTTTATTTAGCCCCTTTAAATGGCTTCTGCAAAAGCGGAATTCGCCAACTGCATTTTTATTTTGTCCTTTACCGGGGCTTCTGCGAAGCGGAATTCGCCAACTGCATTTTATTTAGCCCCTTAATAGACTTTGAGAAGCGGGATTCGCCATTGTCCCTTAATAGGCTTCTGAAAAGCGGAATTCGCCAACTGCATTTCATTTAGTCCCTTAATAGGTTTTCTGCGAAGCGGAATTCGCCAACTGCATTTTATTTTGTCCTTTACCAGGCTTCTGCGAAGCGGAATTCGCCAACTGCTTTTTTATTCAGTCCCTTAATAGATTCTGAAAAAGGGGGAATTCGCCAACTGCATTTTATTTTGTCCTTTAACAGGCTTCGGGCGAAGCGGAATTCCCCCAACTGCATTTTATTTTTGTCCCTTAATAGGCTTCTGCGAAGCGGGATTCGCCAACTGTATTTTTTTTTTTTTTATTTCCTTTTTTTTTTTTTCATAATTTTTCTCGCCCTGTCGTTCCCGCTCTGCACGCTAAGTGTTTGCTGTTGGCTTTTAGACGCGTTGTAAAGCGCTTTGACACGAATTGCCTGGCTCGGCGCATAGTTGAGTACTCGATAGAAAGGTTCTTTACTCGCATTCTCCCCCCGTAATCAGATGTAAAACGAATACCGGCCGTGATTAAGTGTTTTTCCGTCCTGTCGTGTCCCGCTCTGCACGCTAAGTGTTGCTGTTGGCTTGAAGGGGCGTTTTTAAAGCGTTTTTGACCCACGATTGCCTGGCTCGGCGCATAGTTGAGTACTCGATAGAAAGGTTCTTTACTCGCATTCTCTCCCCGTAATCAGATTTAAAACGAATACCTGGCCGTGAGTAGTGTTTTCTCCGTCCTGTCGTGTCCCCGCTCTGCACGTTAGAGGGTTGCTGTTGGCTGTAGACGCGTTGTAAAGCGCTTTGAGCAACGATTGCCTGGCTCGGCGCATAGTTGAGTACTCGATAGAAAGGTTCTTTACTCGCATTCTCTCCCCGTAATCAGATTTTAAAACGAAAAACCTGGCCGTGATGTAGTGTTTTCTCCGTCCTGTCGTGTCCCGCTCTGCACGTTAGAGTGTTGCTGTTGGCTGTAGACGCGTTTAAAGCGCTTTGAGCACGATTGCCTGGCTCGGCGCATAGTTGAGTACTCGATAGAAAGGTTCTTTACTCGCATTCTCTCCCCGTAATCAGATGTAAAACGAATACCTGGCCGTGAGTAGTGTTTTCTCCGTCCTGTCGTGTCCCGCTCTGCACGCTAAGTGTTGCTGTTGGCTGTAGACGCGTTGTAAAGCGCTTTGAGCACGATTGCCTGGCTCGGCGCATAGTTGAGTACTCGATAAAAAGCCTCTTTACTCACATCCCCACATAATAAAAAATAAAAATAATAATAAATAATAATAATAATAATAATAATAATAATAATAATAATAATAATAATAATAATAATAATAATAATAATAATTTATAAGGTCTTGGGTTCGATCCTCGTTCGCGCATACTTTACAGAGTTGGGCCACGTGTCGGCCAACCGTGCCGGGGTTCAAATCCCGGTTTGGGAGCTTTATTCATACGATTTTAAATCGCCTCGTCGATTCGAGGCTTTACCGCACGGGCGTCCCTGGGTAAGAAGCTCTCGCTACGGCCGAGAAGGACTCTAGCGCCGGGGACGCCCCCGCGGTAAGCCCTCCGAGGGCCGAGGGAAAAAACTTGGTCGAGCGCATTTCCTCTACGGAGCGAATTTGAATGAAATAAACCCACCACCTATGATCGCACCTGGGACCTCCCCATTGCCGACCGGTTTTGAACTTCGGGGCCCTTCCCGTTAGGGCCTGTACTCGCTTGGCGGAGTGTTAAACGCTTTTCCCGCTACTTCGCTAGAGTCGGGCGATCGACGACTCGGGCTCGATCGAGTTGGCCCACGGGCCGGCCAACCCTGCCGGGGTTCAAATCCCGGTTTGGGAGCTTTATTTCATACGATTTTATCGCCTCGTCGATTCGAGGTTTTAAACCCCCAGGGCGTCCCTGGGGTAAGAAGCTCTCGCTACGGCCGAGAAGGACTCTAGCGCCGGGACGCTCCCGCGGTAAGCCCTCCGAGGGCCGAGGGAAAAAACTTTGGTCGAGCGCATTTCCTCTACGGAGCGAATTTGAATGAAATAAACCCACCACCTATGATCGCACCTGGGACCTCCCCATTGCCGACCGGTTTTGAACATTCGGGGCCCTTTCCCCCTTAGGGCCCGTACTCGCTTGGGGGAGTGTTTAAACGCGTTCCGCTACTTCGCTAGAGTCGGGCGATCGACGACTGGGCTCGATCGAGTTGGGCCCACGGGCCGGGCCCAAACCCCGCCGGGGGTTCAAATCCCGGTTTGGGAGCTTTATTCATACGATTTTATCGCCTCGTCGATTCGAGGCTTACCGCACGGGCTCCCTGGGGTAAGAAGCTCTCGCTACGGCCGAGAAGGACTCTAGCCCCGGGGA
>NW_027627907.1:0-4780 GCF_034508935.2 Berghia stephanieae | reverse complement strand
TTTTTTTAAATTTTTCCCAAAATTTTCAAAATCTGAGAAATTTCGTTTTTTGCATGAAAGAGTGTTTTTGAACTTTTTCGGTTTCAAATTTTAAAAAATAATAATTTAGGAGTTTCAGATTTTGATTTTTTTCACGTTTTTTTTGGGGAAATTTGGGCCCAAATTTTTTTTCAAAATTTCCGAGTTTTCAACAGTATGACAAAATCATCGAATTTTTGTATGAAAGAGTCGATTTTGAACGTCTTTCGAGTTTCACAATGTTGAAAAATAATAATTTAGGAGTTTCCAGATTTTTCATTATTTTCACGCTTTTTTTTTCGGGGGGGTGAAATTTGACGATTTTTTCAAATTTCCGAGTTTTCAACAATTGATGAAAATCATTCGAATTTTTGCATGAAATAGTCGTACTTTGACATCTTTTCGAGTTTACAATGATTAGAAAAAGTTAGAATTGGAGTTTCCAATTTTCATTTTTCTTCACGTTTGTTTTTTATGGGGGGGGAGGGGGGGATTTGAGATTTTTAAATTTCCGAGTTTTCGACAATTTTATGAAATCTTAAAATTTTTGTTTGAAATGGGTGGGACTTTAAACTTTTTAGAGTTTTACATGACCCAAAAAATTAAAATTTTTTGGGGATTTTTTAAAATTTTTTCGTTTTCCCCCCGGGTTTTATGGGCGATTTTTTAAAATTTCCGAATTTTTCGAAAATTGTTAAAATTTTCAAATTTTTGAAAGGAAAGAAGTCGATTTTGAACTTTCTTTCAAAGTTTCAAAAATTTAAAAAATAAAATTTGGGGGTTTAAACAGATTTTTTTTTTTTTTTCCGTTTTTTTCGGTGAAATTTTTGACGATTTTTTAAAATTTTTCCCGATTTTTCAAAAGTATGACAAAATCATCAAAATTTTTTTGCATAAAAAGGAGTCCTTTTTAAACATTTTTCGGGTTTTTCACAAGGGTTTTAGAAAGTAGAATTTTGGTTTTTCCCAGATTTTTCTTTTTTTTTTCCGTTTTTTTTTTTTTAAAGGGGGGGGGGGGGGAAATTTGGGGTTTTTTTAAAATTTCCAAGTTTTCGACAATCTGATGAAATCTTCAAATTTTTGTTGGAAATATTTCGATTTGACCCTTTCCCGATTTTTTACAATGATAAAAAAGAAAAATTTTTGGTTTTTTGGGAATTTTTTTTATTTTTTCGTTTTTTTGGGGCGTTTTTTTTAAAAATTTCCCGGGGAAATTTTCGACAATTTGATAAAATTTTCCCTTTTTTTCCCATGAAAATTTGATTTTAAAAACGTCTTTCGAGTTTTCCAATGTTGGAAAAAATTAAAAAATTTTAGGGTTTTAAAATTTTTTATTTTTTTCACGTTTTTTTGGGTGAAATTTGACAAATTTTTAAAATTTCCAAATTTTTTCAAAAATTGATAAATCATCGAATTTTTGCTTTGAAAGATTTTCGTTTAAACTTTCTTTCAGTTTCACAATGTTTGGAAAAATAATTTGGGGGGTTTCCAGATTTTTTTTTTTTTCATTTTTTTTTTTGGGGGGGGGGGAAATTTTTGGGAACGATTTTTTCAAATTTTCCGAGTTTTAAAAACAGAAATGAAAAAAATCTTTCGAATTTTTGCCATGAAAGAGCCCTTTTTTGAAACATCTTCGAAAAATTCAAAATTTTTGGGAAAGAGAAATTTTTGGATTTTTTCCTTGTTTTTTTTTTTTTTTTCATTTTTTTTTTTTTTTGAGGGGGGGGGGGGGGGGGGGGGGGGAATTTTGGGGCCGATTTTTTCCAAAATTTTTCCGGGAGTTTTTCAAAAATCTTATAAAAATTCTTAAAATTTTTTTGCTTGAAATAGCCCAATTTTGGGCCTTTCAAAAAGTTTTAAAAGGGATCAAAAAAAAAAAATTTTGGATTTTTAAATTTTTTTTTTTTTCCCTTTTTTTAGGGTTAAAAATTTTTGGCGTTTTTTTCTTCCCCCGAATTTTCGAAATCTGATGAAAACTTCAAATTTTTTGCATAAAAGAGTGGGTTTTGAACGTTTTTCAAATTTTTTCACAATTTGAAAAATAATAATTTAGGGGTTTACAGTTTTTTGATTTTTTTTCACTTTTTTTTTTTCGGTTTTAAAAATTTGCGATTTTTTTAATTTCCGTTTTTTTCAACAGTTTTGAAAAAATATCAAATTTTTTGCATGAAAGGGCCTTTTTGGGGCACTTTCGAGATCCCCAATTTTAGAAAGAAGGAATTTTGGGGGTTTCCCGGTTTTTTTCATTTTTTTTCACGTTTTTTTTTTTTGGGGGGGGGGGGGTGGGGGGGGGGGGAAATTTGAGGTTTTTTTCAAATTTTCCCGAGTTTTCGAAAATTGAGGGAAAACCCTTAAAATTTTTTGTTTTGGAAAAGTCAACTTTGACATTTCGGGGTTTTTTACAATGATAAAAAATTTAAAATTTTTTGGGGGTTTTTTGGAATTTTTTCGTTTTTTTTCCCGTTTTTTTGTTGAAATTATGACGTTTTTTTTTAAAAATTTCCGAATTTTCGACAATTGTTTAAACTTCAAATTTTTTGAAAGAAAGGGTCGATTTTGAACGTCTTTGAGTTTCAAAATTTTAAAAAATTTAAAAATTTAGGATTTTTACAGTTTTTTAAATTTTTTTTTCCTTTTTTTTTTGGTGAAATTTGAGGGGATTTTTTTTTTTTCCCAAAGTTTTCAACATTTATGAAAAAATCATCAAATTTTTGCTTTGGAAAAGTTCCTTTTTGAGCATTTTTGGGAGATTCAAAATATTTAAAAAAGGGGAATTTTTGGAGTTTCCATTTTTAATTTTTTTCCTTTTTTTTTTTTTTTTGAGGGGGGGGGGGGGGGGGGTTAATTTGACATTTTTTAAAATTTCCAAAATTTTCCCAAAAATTCTGATGAAATTTTCCCAAATTTTTGCTTGAAAAAGTTTTTTTGGGCCTTTTTGATTTTTAAAAATGTTAAAAATTAAAAATTTTTAAAATTTTTAAATTTTTTTTTTTTTTACTTTTTTTTTGGTAAAATTTTTTACGTTTTTTAAAATTTTCCGGTTTTAAAAGGTATGAAAAAAATCATCGAAATTTTTGCATGAAAAAAGCCCGTTTTGAACATCTTTCGAGATTAAACAATATTGGGAAAAGCAAAATTTTTGGGGTGTTTCCAGTTTTTTTTTTTTTTTCTTTTTTTTTTTTTTTTTGTGGGGGGGGGGGGGGGGGGGTTTTGAGGGTTTTTTAAAATTTCCCCCAAATTTTCAACAATCTAAAGGAAACTTCAAATTTTTTCCGGGAAATAGCCCAATTTTAAAGCTTTTTCGGGTTTTACAATGTTAAAAAAAAAATTTTTTTTGGAAAATTTTTAAATTTTTTGGTTTTTTTTACTTTTTTTGGTTCTAAATTTTTTACGTTTTTTTCCCAAATTTTCCCGGAACATTTAACAGTATGACAAATTTCATCGAATTTTTGCATGAAGTTTTCCCCTTTAAACTTTTTCCCCAAAAAGATTAAAATTTAGAAAAGAAAAATTTTGGGGGGTTTCCCAATTTTTCTTTTTTTCACTTTTTTTTTTTTGAGGGGGGGGGGGTTTGGGGGGGAATTTGGGATTTTTTTAAAAAAATTTTCCGGGGTTTTCGCCCAATCTTATGAAATCTTAAAAATTTTTTCCTTGGGGAAATAGTCAACTTTGAGCATTTTTCAGAGTTTCAAATGATCAAAAATTAAAATTTTGGATTTTTGATTTTTCGTTTTTCCCTTTTATGGGTGAAATTAGGGCGATTTTTAAAATTTCCAAATTTTTCGACATTCTGAAAAAACTTCGAATTTTTGAGAAGGTCGTTTTGAAGTCTTTCGGTTTCAAATGTTGAAAAAAAATAATTTGGGGATTTTAAAGTTTTTTTATTTTTTTTCATTTTTTTTTCGGGGGAAAATTTGGGACGTTTTTTTTTAAATTTCCAAGTTTCAACAGATGACAAAATATCGAATTTTTGCATGAAAGATCCGTTTTGAGATTTTCGGTTTCCATATTTAGAAAGAGAATTTTGGAGTTTCAATTTTTAAATTTTTTCAGTTTTTTTTTTTTTGGGGGGGGGGGGGGGGGGGGGGGGGGGAAATTTGACGATTTTTCAATTTCCCATTTTTTGAAAATTTTTATGAAATTTTAAAAATTTTGTTAAAATTAGTCCCTTTGGTCTTCAGAGTTTTACAATATAAAAATTTAAAAATTTTGGATTTTTTGAAATTTTCGATTTTTCCACGTTTTAGGGTTGAAATTTTTACGATTTTTTTAAAATTTTCCCGAGTTTTCGACAATTGATAAAATTTAAATTTTTTGCTTGAAAAATTTCGACTTTGAGCTTTCAGAGTTTTACAATGATCAAAAATTAAAATTTAGGATTTTAAATTTTTTCTATTTTTCTGTTTTTGGTAAAATTATGGTTTTTTCAAATTTCCAAATTTTTCGCAATTGATGAAACTTGGGAATTTTTGCATGAAAGGTCGATTTTGAATTTCTTTCGGTTTCAAATGTTAAAAAAATAATAATTTGGAGTTTAATTTTTTTGTTTTTTTTTCGTTTTTTTCGGTAAATTTGCGTTTTTTTCAAATTCGAGTTTTCAAAGTATGAAAAAAATCATCGTTTTTTTCATGAAAGAGTCCGTTTTGACATTTTCGGATTCAAATATTTAAAAAGAGAATTTTTGGAGTTTCCCCATTTTTCTTTTTTTCAGTTTTTTTTTTTTGGGGGGGGGGGGGGGGGGGGGGAATTTGACGATTTGTTT
>NW_027627906.1:0-4777 GCF_034508935.2 Berghia stephanieae | reverse complement strand
TTTTTATTTTTTTAAAAATTTTCTTTTTTTTTTACTATCTCAGCCATTTTTTTTTTCTGATTGTAGAAGAATATCTGGCAATTGTCAGAGGTGCTTATAATATGGTTTACCCGTTTAATATCATTTTCTTCATTGTCTTTATTTAATTTATGTTGCCCTGCTGTCTTCATTAGGCGATACCTGGGTGGGGGACCAAAATCATACAATCTACAATTCTAACACCCACCGTAAAATCCACAGTCGGCCATACACAGAAAATTGCCCAGAACAAGACTGTGGACAGGCATTTCCACACAAAGGGCAGTGGGGTACATCTTCGGACAGTTCATGGTGTGGAGGACAGAACATTAAGTAAGTTGTTAAAACTCTGATGAATCTTTTTGTGCTTGCTATGTTGAAATTAATGGTTTAAATTGAATGTGAAAATTTATAAAAATCTCGAAGTTAAGATTTGTTACCATTTAAAGAAAATGATACAGTATGAGTGGTTTACTAATTGCCCAAACTGTTGATGGCTTAATTTGAGCCCTTCTTTAGGGATCTCACTTGTTTCTTGAGAAAGAAAACATAATCCGCTTTGCTCATTAGAGACCCTAAGAACATTTTAGAATTATATAAAGACAATTCTATTTCATGAATTAATCCATTTTTTTTGTTTTTGTTTTTATTTATATATTTATTTATTTTAAAAATGTTTTTAAATTTTCTTCTGGGTGGGGCTCCTGCTTCCATAGGGGCAGGGAGGTTATACTGGTGTCTTCTATTCCCTATGTCTGTTTTCCAATTTTGCTCTCTGTCTTTGTCTTTGAATGAGATTACTTGGTTTTGTCCTAGCACTGGCCGGTAGCGGAGCGGTCCAAGCATGTTAGGACATGTTTAGGTTGAACCGGTTCTTTTTCGACATTGGCCAATCACAAGGCGTCCTTGGGAACGTCAAACGATAGGAACCGGTCCTGCAGTAGATGGCTGTAGAACCGCTAATTGTAAGTGAGAGCGGGAGAAGGGTGTTGCCTCAAAACATGAAAATAGTGTATAACACTATCCTTTTAACCATGTGTTTGTGTGTGTGTGCTTGTGCGTGCGTGGTGTGTGTGTGTGTGGGGTGTGTGTGTGTTTTGTCCTGCGAAGATTGATGGAGCGGGTCGGGTCAATGTTAGGGAGTGAAGGAAAAGGGATTGTTAATATTTTGTGTCTGTGACATGTGGACCAAAAGTATGGGAAGTGGGAAGAGTTTGTTTTGATTTTTTAAATTATTTTTTTTTTGGGGGGGGGGGGGGGGTTGTTGTTGTTGGGGCTCCATTCCTTTTTTTTTCTTTCGGCTATGTGGATCTTCTGGTATGACACTCGCTTTCGGTTTGGAAGGTTCTGGGTTCGAGCCGCGCTCGGCACCTAGTTTATTAGAGAAGAGGGGTGATGTCGTCAAAATAGATCATTGTCATTGCGATCATTAGGAAATTTACCCGGGGTTTATGGAACGTCCAAGGCGTCTCCCCGGCCCCTCTTACCCCCACCACACACACAAGAGGGCGTATGTGCAAAAGGGGGGTTGGTGCGTTTAAAATTAAGTGGGATGGTGGTTTAGGCGAACGCTAGGCAAAAGAACGAGAAAAAGGCCAGTAAAGGGAAACTAGAATAGCTGGGACCGTCAAATAGAAAGATAAGAAGTGAGGACCGCCACCCAAAACGGTTCTTCCCTTGGGACCGGTCCTCCGGTCCAGCTAATGAATTTGGGCCCGGTTCTTGGGAGCGGCCCTCAGCACGGCACTACTGGCCGGTACCCTGGCTGAGAGGAAACGTCAAATGTATTTGTAGTTTTGGGAGTGATATTTTTTTCGTTGGTTAAATCATCGATGCACCGTATTATGTTTATATTGATTTGTAAAACATTTGAGTGTTTTCCTCTTAGTGGGACCCGTGCTTGTGTCTGGATGAGACTTTTAGGTGATCTCAAACAAAAGTACACTGTAGTATGCTCTTGGAATCAAATATGTTCCCTATTTGAACCAATTTCCCCCTTTGTCTTACCTTTTTTGGATGCTTTAATGTAATTCTAGAAACTTTTTACTATCCCATTTTCTTCCTTTTTACTGGCACTGATATGATTTTAATGTGTTGCAAGCGCTGTAAAAACTTAAAAAAACAACAAAACAAAAGGATTTTAATTTTGTTTTTGTTGGAGCATGTTTCACACAAAACATTCTTTGAACCATTTCAGATGTCCCAAGCCTGGATGTGACAAGGGTTCTTTTCACCGGTCCCATGGGCTCACACATGGCGTGTCCGCACAAAGTGACAGCTTCAAGTGTAAATTCCAGACTGTGACAAAGAGTTCACAAACTGTGTCGATTGAGGCAACATGAAAAGTTGCATACTGGGGGAAAAAACCTTACATTTGTAATTATGAGGTTTGTTTTATTGCAGGTTCTTTATCTCTAATTAGATTAATTTATAATTTACAGATTACAGGAGTTTATTGGAGCTTCTGCGGCTCTTTTATCCCTTTTCTTTGTTGTCCCTTTTTATGTGGTTTTCTTAGCCCAAATGTCCACTCTGTGGATTGGCTTTTTTACTTCAGTTTATTCTCTCTTTTTCAATGTTCTACCTGAGTGACGTACCTTACAGTGTCTTCATCTATTAGTGGATCCATGTCAAGTGTCTTCACACACAGGTTTTACTTTTTTTTTATAATTTATGATCGTGTGACTCTAGGGGTTTTGTGTGTTGTGTATAATTTTCCTTATACAAATTCACAAGATATGTGCAAATACTTTGGTTGCTTTAAAATTTATGTTTTTGTTTTTTTTACACTAAAGTTGACTACATCTAGAACTTTAACTCTGAAACCTTTTTTATTTTTTCGTGGCTTTTGCTCAAAAAGTTTAAGCATTTCTTTTGTGTATTAAATTTTGTGAAAGTCTATTTGAAATAACCATTTTAATGAACGGACCTGTAAATCCTCAGCCCAAATTTTTCAATTTTTTTTTTTAAAAGGGAAAAAAACAACAACAAAAAAGCAAAACAAACTCCATGAAAGTGTATTGGCGATTGAATACATTAAGAGGTTTTAAAATAATAATCGGGAATGTTCCCCAGTGCTAAAATAGCACAAGGGTTGCTAATGTTTGATGGTTATTAAGCTTAACTGTGGTCAAAATTACTTCGCGATTTGGGGGCGAACGAATCGGCGATCTCAAGAAGTGGGTGAGGAGGGGTCTAGAAATGACTTTGGGTTTGAAACGAATATTTTTGTGTTCGTGGATAGCTCCACGGTAGAGCCACGCTCCTCACCTGCCAGGCGGAGTTGTCGTACCCAAAAAGGTGCAGGTTCAAACCCCACCACCGCCGCGAAAAATTTTTTTATTCTCTATTGTCTTCTTGGCACTTTTCTACTCACTTCATATCTTGTTGTACCACATTTAAATGCCTGTTCTCACTCACTTTTCTGAATTAAGAAATATTTCACCCATACACCGGGAGCATACTCAATGTCTCAATGTTTCTATGTTATATGTTTGTGGGTGGAATATGGCTATTAAGCTTAAACTGCTGGTCAAAATTACTTCGCGATGGTGGCGAACGAATTCGGCGATCTCAAGAGTGGGTGAGGAGAGGGATCTGAAATGACTTTGGGTTTTGAAACGAATATTTTTGTGTTCGTGGATTTGCTCACACGGTAGAGCCCCGTCTCACCTGCCAGGCGGAGTTGTCGTACCAATAAGGTCGCAGGTTCAAACCCCCCCACCGCGCGAAAAATTTTTTATTCTCTATTGTCTTCTGGCACTTTTCTACTCACTTCATATCTTGTTGTTACCAACATAAGTTTCCTGCTCCACTCACTTTTTGAATTAAAATTTCACCCATACACCGGGCATACTCAATGTCTCAAACGTTTCTATGTTATATGTTTGTGATGAGAATATTGGCTTTTAAGCTTAAATGCTGGTAAAAATTACTTCGCGATGGTGGCAAACAAATGGGGGATCTCAAGAAGGGGTGAGAGAGGGATTAAAAATTTTTGAAACTTTGGGTTTAAACAAATATTTTTGTGTTGTGGATAGCTCACCGGTAGACCCACGCTCTCCCCTGCCGGGGAGTTGTCGTCCCAATAAGGTGAGGTTCAAACCCCACCCCCGCCGCGAAAAATTTTTTTTCTCATTTTTTTTGGCATTTTCTACTCATTCATTCTTGTTTTTCCAACAAAAGTCCCTGCCCCACTCATTTTCTAAATTAAAATTCACCCCAACCCGGAGCTATCAATGTCTAAACTTTTTCATGTTTTTGGTTTGTGATGAAAATTTGGCTTTTAAGCTTAATGCTGGTCAAAATTATTCGGATGGGGCGAAGAACGGCGATCTAAGAAGTGGGTGAGAGGGGATCTAAAATGATTTTGGGTTTGAAACAAATTTTTTTTGTGTTGTGGATAGCTAACGGTAGAGCCAGCTCTCCCCTGCCGGGGGGAGTTGTGACAATAAGGTGCAGGTTAAAACCCCCACCCCCCCGCAAAAAAAATTTTTTATTCTCTTGTTTCTGGACTTTTTATCATTCATATTTGTTGTTACAACTAAAGTGCCTGCCCCACTCACTTTTCAAATTAAAAAAATTCCCCTACAGGAGCATATCAATGTCTCAATCGTTTCTTTGTTATATGTTTGTGATGAGAATATTGGCTTTTAAAGCTTAACTGTGGAAAAAATTTACTTCGGATGGTGGCAAACGAATCGGCGATCTAAAGAAGGGGTGAGGAGGGATTTGAATGACTTTGGGTTTAAAAACGAAT
>NW_027627905.1:0-4761 GCF_034508935.2 Berghia stephanieae | reverse complement strand
TTCTCTCTCATTCTCTCTTTCTCTCTCTCTCTATCTCTGTCTCTCTTTTTTCTCTGTCTGGCTCGCTCGCTGTGTGTGTTTGTGTGTGTGTGTGTGTGTGTGTGTGTGTTTGAGAGAGAGAGAGAGAGAGAGAGAGAGAGAGAGAGAGAGAGAGAGAGAGAGAGAGAGAGAGAGAGAGAGAGAGACTGTGCGTTTGATTTATTTATATTAGGAATATAACTCTCACAATTATTTTATAAACATTGAGTTATGGTGACGTAAGCTGGACCTTAATGTATAAACTGTAATCGAGAATGCTCGCTTACTAAGTCTAAAAGTTTTTTACTGGTTATGTTTCTTGACTTAAATGATTTGCTCATTAGTTTTATGGAATAAACAGCAGATAATTCAGTAGTTAATTATTAGTATCTAGTTTAGCTTACATACCACAAAACTAAATTTGTTTATGTATTATGAAAATAGCATTGATAATAAGTGATAGACAATAGTAGTAATTATGATAAAAATCCTACTTGATGTGTCAAGTGATAAGAGGGATGTGAGGTAACAATTTATAAAAAGAAAATAAAAGTAGTCCTTTAGAGCTGTATGTAGGTTTCTCTATCAATATAAGGACAGTAGTTTTATTTTATGGGGATATATAGCCTGTCAAGTAAATTTATGCATGGCTGGAAAACGATGATTAAAATAATAATATAATAATAATGATAATAATAATAATAATAAATAATAATAATAATAATAATAATAATAATAATAATAATAATAATAATAATATAATAGATATAATAACAGCAGTAGTGCTAATAATTGTAATAATGATGGTAGTACTAGTAGTAGTAGTTGTTGTAGTAGTAGTAATAGTAATAATAATAACAATAATAATAATAATAATATAATAATAATAATATAATAATAATAATAATAATAATAATAATAATAATAATAATAATAATAATAATAATAATAATAATAATAATAATAATAATAATAATAATAATAATAATAATAATAATAATAATAATAATAATAATAATAATAATAAAAATAATAATAATAATAATAATAATAATAATAATAATAATAATAATAATAATAATAATAATAATAATAATAATAATAATAATAATAATAATATGAAACTAAGAAGCATGTGACTTGAATAGTAGAGAGTTGAAATTTCGGGGTGGAAAATGATGAAGAAATAGACTATTAGGGAGAAGATGTAGAAGAAGGGGATGGAGCTTAAGAAGATGGAAAAATAGTTAGATCAACAAAGGAAGAATTGAGGTGTTCAAAAAAAAAAAAAAAGGAATGCTTCCATTACCTGTTTAATCAGGCAAAATCCATAGACAGAGACTTTGTCATTCTCTTTTCATCTCATATTTGTGCAATCATTAGTTATACAATAATGTGACCACAACTCTTTGGGAGAAAATTTTGCCAAATATTTGTTGAGTATACTTAAACTACCAAGTTTTGATCTGGATTAAAACATGGTGTATCTGTTCCCTACTCGAACTAATTCCCTTTTGTCTTACTTTTTTCTAGTAATTCTAGAAATTTTTGACTACCCCATTTACTTCCTATTTATCGGGGCTCATATGACCTAAATGTGTTACAAGTGCCGATAAGCCCCTTAAAACAAAACTCACCATTCATTCCAATTGTCTCCTCCTCCTGTTGCAGATCCTCATCAAATCTTCTAAGTGAGTGACGTAACATTCAAGAAGTGATAATACACTTGAAACAGAAATGGAACTATCTATGTCAAGAAGTGAACAACTCTCATCGGATGATTTTGGGAATACATATCTTTCTTCAAAAGATGACAGTTCATTTGACATTTCAACACAATCAACACTATTGAAAAAGGACACGAATTTAATTTTTATTAAGGTCGTAATGATGGTGAGAATTTGGCATTTAATTCTGTTATAATTTTAAGCTAGTTTTATTTCAATGTCAAAATTATATGTAATCCTCTCTCTCTCTCTTTCTTTTCTCTCTCTCTCTCTCTCTCTCTCTCTCTCTCTCTCTCTCCTCTCTCCTCTCTCTTTCTCTCTCTCTCTCTCTCTCTATCTTCTCTCTCTTTTTCTCTCTCATTCTCTCTCTTTCTCTCTCTCATTCTCTCTCTTTCTCTTCTCTCTATCTCTGTCTCTCTTTTTTCTCTGTCTGGCTCGCTCGCTGTGTGTGTTTGTGTTGCGTGTGTGTGGTGTGTGTGTGTGTTGGAGAGAGAGAGAGAGAGAGAGAGAGAGAGAGAGAGAGAGAGAGAGAGAGAGAGAGAGAGAGAGGGGAGAGAGAGAGAGAGAGAGAAGAGAGAGAGAGAAAAAAACTGTGCGTTTGATTTATTTATATTAGGAATATAACTCTCACATTTTTTTATAAACATTGAGCTATGGTGACGTAAGCTGGACCTCAATATATAAACTGTAATCGAGAATGCTCGCTTACTTAGTCTAAAAGTTTTTTTACTGGTTATGTTTCTTGACTTAAATGAGTTGCTCATTAGTTTTATGGAATAAACAGCAGGTAATTCAGTTATTAATTATTAGTATCTAGTTTAGCTTACATACCACAAAACTAAATTTGTTTATGTATTATGAAAATAGCATCGATAATAAGTGATAGACAATAGTAGTAATTATGATAAAAATCCTACTTGATGTGTCAAGTGATAAGAGGGATGTGAGGTAACAATTTATAAAAAGAAAATAAAAGTAGTCCTTCAGAGCTGTATGTAGGTTTCTCTATCAATATAAGGACAGTAGTTTTATTTTATGGGGATATATAGCCTGTCAAGTAAATTTATGCATGGCTGGAAAACGATGATTAAAATAATAATAATAATAATAATGATAATAATAATAATAATAATAATAATAATAATAATAATAATAATAATAGATATAATAATAGCAGTAGTGCTAATAACTGTAATAATGATGGTAGTACTAGTAGTAGTAGTTGTTGTAGTAGTATCAACAGTAATAATAATAACAATGATAATATAATAATAATAATAATAAAATAATAAATAATAATAATAATAATAAAAAATAATAATAATAATAATAATAATAATAATAATAATAATAATAATAATAATAATAATAAAAATAATAATAATAATAATAATAATAATAATAATAATAATAATAATAATAATAATAATAATAATAATAATAATAATAATAATGAAACTAAGAAGCATGTGACTTGAATAGTAGAGAGTTGAAATTTCGGGGTGGAAAATGATGAAGAAATAGACTATTAGGGAGAAGATGTAGAAGAAGGGGATGGAGCTTAAGAAGATGGAAAAATAGTTAGATCAACAAAGGAAGAATTGAGGTGTTCAAAAAAACAAAACAAAAAGGAAAGCTTCCATTACCTGTTTAATCAGGCAAAATCCATAGACGGAGACTTTGTCATTCTCTTTTCATCTCGTATTTGTGCAATCAATAGTTATACAATAATGTGACCACAACTCTTTGGGAGAAAATTTTGCCAAATATTTATTGAGTATACTTAAACTACCAAGTTTTGATCTGGATTAAAACATGGTGTATATGACTGACCTCGGGTTCCCTTGTACAATGTTATACGTTAACAAGTAGTCTTCTATGAAGCAATTAAACCTTTTTAAATTATACCCAAATGACAACAGTGACTCACCATCGATGGATGGGGTCCATTGATCTCCCATAGTGGGCAGGAGGTCACTTTCTGTGTCTTCAATCCCCTTATATCTGTTTTCCAAGTTGCTTCTTTCTTTAACCTGGACTGGAGTTGCTTGGCTTTGTCCTGTCCTTTTCTTGGACCCTTGGCTGAGAGGGAAACAGTCAGATGTTTAGTATTAGTTTAGGTAGAGGATTTTTTACCCGTGTAAATCATTCCTTTGCTTTATTTTGTTTGTGATGTTTTCTGTTTTGGATATATTCTGTAAATATTTAAGTATATTGGTCTTAGTGGGAGCCTGTGCTGGTGTGAAGATGAGACTTTTAGGTGATCTTAAACTAAGTTAATTAATGAAATGCGCTTGAATATTTATCTGTTCCCTACTCGAACTAATTCCCCTTTGTCTTACTTTTTTCTAGTAATTCTAGAAATTTTTGACTACCCCATTTTCTTCCTATTTATCGGCGCTCATATGACCTAAATGTGTTACAAGTACCGACAAGCCCCTTAAAACAAAACTCACCATTCATTCCAATTGTCTCCTCCTCCTGTTGCAGATCCTCATCAAATCTTCTATGTGAGTGACGTAACATTCAAGAAGTGATAATACACTTGAAACAGAAATGGAACTATCAATGTCAAGAAGTGAACAACTCTTCATCGGATGATTTTGGGAATACATATCTTTCTTCATTTGACGTTTCAACACAATCAACACTATTGAAAAAGGACACGAATTTAATTTTTATTAAGGTCGTAATGATGGTGAGAATTTGCCATTTAATTCTGATAAAATTTTAAGGCTAGTTTTATTTCAATGTCAAAATTATACGTAATCTCTCTCTCTCTCTCTCTCTCTCTCTCTCTCTCTCTATCTCTCTCTCTCTCTCTCTCTCTCTATCTCTCTCTCTCTCTCTCTCTCATCTCTCTCTCTCTCTCTCTCTCTCCTATCTCTTCTTCTCTCTTTTCTCTCTCTTTTCTCTCTCTCTGTCTCTCATTTTTCTCTGTCTGGCTCACTCATTTTGTGTGTTTGTGTTTATGTGTGTTTGAGAGAGAGAGAGAGAGAGAGAGAGAGAGAGAGGA
>NW_027627904.1:0-4779 GCF_034508935.2 Berghia stephanieae | reverse complement strand
ATAGGGAAACGACGACGATGATGATGTGATGAAAAACGACGGCGACATGTTGATGATGAGTTTCACGCCACTCTGCTTGTTATTTTCATTAGTTATCTTATTTTCCACAGAAGTTTGAAATTTAAATTTTATGGCGGTTAGAATAAAGGGTTTTCCCTTATGGATCTGTCCTACTTTTTGCTTCAAATTCTGTTTTTCCGGAGCTAGAAGTTGGGAAAATTTCGCCCTGGATCATTTTTTCATTGACTTTAAAGCTTTCTTCTAAAACTGATTAATAATTGAGAAAGGCTTCTAAGGCGGTGTTAATTATTTTTGAAGCCTCTCGGGGGTTCTATGCAGTTTGGTTTTTTTTTTTGTTCCACAGCTTCCATACCACGTTGTGATGCCAAACAAAACAATACTCAATATTAGTGATGTAGATTTGTTTAATGGTCTTTCTTTTTGTTTTTGTTTTTTTTTTTAAGGGGTTTTACAGGTTGCAAACATTTAGGTTATATCACCCAGAAAAAAAGGAAGAAAATGGGAAAGTAGAAGTTCTAGAATTCAATTAAAAGCCCCCCAAGAGAAAGTAAACAAAGGGGGGGGGAAAACAAATAAGGATCGATGAGATTCCAAGAGCTCCCCAAAAAGAAATTTATTTTGAGATCCCCTAAAAGTCTCATCCAGACAAGAAAAGGTCCCAACTAAGAGGGTACACTCAATATTCCCAATCATAAAATAAAATATGAAACTAAACAAAATAAAATACATAAACAGTATTTAAAGGGAAAAAAAAATACATCCCCAAAAACTAAAAAACTATAATTCGACTTTTTTTCCCAACCAGCCAGAATTTGGCAAGGATCGGACAAAACAATAATCTCTTTCCCAAGACAATGACAGGAAAAAAATTGAAAACGGGTAGGGTGGAAGAAACATGCATTACTCCCCCCCATAGGGAGGTCGGTCCCCACCCGAATGGTCTTTTCGTTCACATCGAAAAACCTTATTTTTGAGTATGTACAAGCGCTGAAAATTTTTTGATGACATTGTTGGTGTGCGATGTACAATGTTTAAAACGCATGCATTTTTTTTATGGGGATAACCCCGTTTATTTCGGGCCCTTGTTGTAAGGAATCTCAAAAATGCACAAAAATATTTTTCACTGCAACAAAGTTAAACTAAGCCCATAATGCATTGTCGACCTGCCTATTGTACATGCCCCTTTAAATGATAAAAAATTAAAGATGCTTCTTTTGCCTTGATATCCGCTACAATCGGTTGTACCTAAGTCTAAGGATTTTTAAATTTTCTTTTTTTATTTTTATCTTGGTAGGTAATCCCTGACAAACAACGCAAAACAATTTCAATTTCTTTATGATCTATCCAGACAGGGAAAACCATAACCATAACAACACCCCAAAAAAAAAATTTAAAAGGGGCAGCTTCATACATTTAGTAATTTTTTTAAAACATTTTGGGGTATTATACTGTGGAGGCCTGTGCGATGTCGGTGGACATTAGGTGAACTCAAAATAAGTAACGATAGTGTGCTTTGGAATCCAAACTATTTTCTATTGAACAATTCCCTTTGTCTTATTTTTTTCACATCCTTTTTAAATACCTAGAATGCTTTTACTTTAAAATTGTCTTCCTTTTTTTACTGCTTGATTTGACCAAAATGTGTTGCAAACGTGCAAACCCTTAAAAAAAAACAAAAAAAAAACAACACCATTCAGGCTGACGATTGGTTTTGGGCCGTGATATTTAAATTAATTTAGTTGTTGCTTGATGGCTGAGATATCTCGATTATATCAAAGTCCCCCCCGGGGGGCATTGTCGGGCGATAAGATACAAGATTGCAAAAATCTGGTCCCTTGGCTGTCGGCTTGTAAATTTTTTCGCCCCTACTGATTTTAGACTAACACTTGAACGAATGACAATGATAAATTTTATGCAGTCTTCTACCACACATTTTTTGAAATATAAATTCCTTTTGTTAAAAACCTGTTTTTTAATTTTTTGTGATTTTTTGAATATTTCCCGAACATGTCAAATTTTTAATTTGATTGAGGTTTTTACCTTTTTTTTTCCATTTGAAAAAATTCCAGAAAACTCTAGGGGGAACAAGAGGGAGTAGGGGATTGTTGAAAGAATTTAAAAAATACACGAAACGGAAAAAAACCAATGAATACCTTTCTTTTTAGGGTTTATTTTTTTAACTTTCCATTTTAAAGATTTAGTATTAGAGATGGAAGCAGTATTAAATGCCTATGCTTTTAAAAACTTATTGACCCTTTTGGATGTTCTACTCATTTGAGCATGCATTGGACTCATTGCCCCTTTCCTCTTAGTCAGGGCATGACGGACAGTTTTGAATTAGAACATCTGCCAAAGTTTGAAAAAATTGAATGAATAGATTGTTTTTTCAATACTTTTTTTTCCTTTGGGTAAACAATTCAACAATGGGTTTTCTTTGCGAATGTGCCTGCAATTTTTGATGCTTGTCGAAGCCTCTTTAAAAAACTTGGTAAACTGTGAGCATTTATTGTCAAAAAAATTTTGAGGGAAAAAAAAGAGAATGCCCTCTTTTGTTTAAAAAACAGTGTTGGGTTTATTCCCCTTAAAAAACAAAAAACTACTACAAAACAACTGAGTAAACTCAGGATCTGACCTTACTGGGATGATTAATCGCCTGGCGGGGAAAAGGGGGGCTCTTTATGGAAGCCATCGCCACTCAAAAAAAGTGGTATAAAAAATTGAAATCATGGGTTAACACTAAACGCGTGAAGTTTGTTAGGCAGCAGTTAAGCTTAGCCATAATATCTCAAAAAAACATTTTTAAACTGAGACATTGAACTTAAGTAAGCCCGATATTGGGGGTGAATTTAATTTAAAAAGTAATGGAAAAAGGACTTTTTGTTATAAAAACAAGAAAAGAAGTGAATAGAAAAGTGCCGAAGACAATAGGAATAAAAACTCGCGGCGATGGAGGTCAAACCCCCCAAAACCTTACGGGTATACAAATCCCCCCGCCCAGAGAGGGTAGCTTACATCGAAGCCCTCCACCCTCAAAAAAGGGTACAAAACTCTGTCTATCTTGAACTGCTTTTTCCCGATTCTTTAGGGCATGGTTTTTTGGTTTAGTGTGGTGTAAAAAAAAAACAATTCCCTTTTTACAAATTTTAAAAATGGGGATTTGTTTATTACCTTTTTTTGTTATTTAGTTTGAGTGTGTGTATTTTTTATTTTAGATAAACTCTTGTTTGATTTTTTTTTCCTTTTTGTTTTTTGCTGTTGTTAATACCCCAAATTTTATATATTGACTGGGTCGCCCCGTAATTACCAAGCAGCATAGGGTAGCACCCACCCCATGTCCACAATTATGGTGACCAAAAAGGGAAAATTTTATGGTTTTATGACAATGTGAATGGAGATGAAAAATAAAGCAAAGATCATCCAAATTCTGAGATCTTTGAACAAAATTTAAATTAACCATTTGAATGGCCAATCCTTCTGAGTATTTTTCTGGTTCTGTCCGTTTTTTTAAACACCCGTAAGTCCAACATTGTATAGGTATTGGGGGATTTAACCCAAATTTTTGATCGGACCCCAATGTTTACTCAATGTATTATCATTATCATTGTTTAAAACAATATAATAAAATAATAAGAGATAATAATTATAATATAATAATAATAATAATATAATAATAATAATAATATAATAATAATAAAAATAATAATAATAATAAAATTTTTTAATCGAGCCCAAAATTTGCGTTCAGTTACGCCCTGCTAAAACGTGCAGTCATTAAAGGATTAAACCCCTGTGGACGGAAACTCGCAAATCCATCATCCCCCCTACGAGGAAATACTCAAAAGATGCCAGGGGCTTTGACAAAGCCCTTTTAGTAAAAATAAATTTATTTAATTCCCCTTTTATTCATTTGAAAACATTTGAAAAGGTTAAATTACTTCCTTTCAAAACACCCCGTAAAAAATGACAAAAATTTGATTTGTTTGTGGTTTTGTAACTATTTTGTCCTTGGGTGAAAATAAAAAAATAAGGGGGGGGGTGTAGGGGGGGGGGGGGGGGGGCGAGATTTGTCCCCATAAATTTTTTTAAAAAGTTTTTTTAAATGATATAAACTTTTTTTTCAAAATTGCTAATATTTTAATATGGGAAATAATTTTAAAATTTTCAAATTAACAATCATTTTTTTTTTATTTGTTTTTTGGAGAGTCAAATGGGGAAACCCGTTACCTTTTGAATTTTTTCAGTCATTTTTCTCTTTCCTTTAAATCAAAAAAGTGGTTAAAAAAAAAAATTTTTGTTTAAAAAAATTTAAACTTTAAGCAATGTTCTTAAATCAAATCATTAATTGTACTTTGTAATGATTTTTTTTTTCTTTGAATTTATGAAAAACTAAGCAAGTAGCACTAAAAAATGGCTCAGGATAAAGGTTTTGGGAAGAACGGGTGTGATGCTCAGGGGGAATCAGTTAAAACACTTCAAAAATTTAAAAAAATTTAAAATTTTGGCAGCTGGCACAATTTCATTTTTATCAGTTTTAAAGAATCGCAAAGATTTTTTATGAACTTTGAAATTACTGAAAAGAAATTTTAAGCAAAAAAAAAAAAACAAAAAGTCATCTCTTTGTTTTTGTTAAATTAAATTTTTTGAGGTAGTTATACACTTATATAATATCATAAGTTTTAGACATTGATGAGCAAGGTATACCTAGGGCCCACTATTATTTAGGGTTTGAGCCCAGTTGAAAAAGTCAAAAGGGCTAGA
>NW_027627902.1:2500-4780 GCF_034508935.2 Berghia stephanieae | reverse complement strand
AAAAAAAAAAAAAAAAAAAAATGTTGTCATTAAATCTAATTTTAGGCAACTTTATTTTTTTTTTTTTTATTATTATATTTGACAATAACAGCAATGTTCTTCGGACTCGGAAACAATGAAAATGAAATGAAAGGGACGAAAGAAGAAAAAAAAAAGTAGATGTCCATAATTTCCATTAGTCTGATATTCTCGATAACCGATTTCTATATTCGCGTGTCTCAGATTTAAAGCGACAAGTGAAACGACACTCTCAACATCGATTTGACGCTTCAGAGTCATTGGGAAGGAAGAGGCGGTGGTTTGGGTGTTGGGAGGAAAGGGCGGGGAGGAGGAGGTGAGGATGCGACGGAGATTTTGCAGTTTATAGTGTCTATCGTGTTTATGGCGTACTCTGGAAAGACATAATATAATTGAAAATTGGGCCAGAAAACTTGTCCTTC
Organism: Berghia stephanieae; assembly: GCF_034508935.2. Lineage (NCBI taxonomy): Eukaryota > Metazoa > Mollusca > Gastropoda > Nudibranchia > Aeolidiidae > Berghia > Berghia stephanieae. Next base: position 4,340 of record NW_027627902.1, on the reverse strand, counting down.
AAATATTGATCAAACTAAGGGGCGGTTTGGGTCTTTTCTAATAATAAAAATAATAATAATAATAAAAATTTAATAATAATAATTTTTAAAAAAATAATAATAATAATAAATAATAATAATAATAATAACGATAATGATAATAATAATTAATAATAATAAAAATAAAATATAATAATAATAATAAAAAATAATAATAATAATAAATAATAATAATAATAAAGATATGATGATAATAATAATAATAATAATAATAAAAATAATAATAATAATAATAATAATAATAACCTATATTGGCTGATTTCATCATTCTGTCTCGTCGATATAGGATTTAAAAAAAACATTTTGAGTGAAAAAAAATACATTAAAGTCCTGTCTCGGGATATCAATTTGAGTAACGTGGTTATAATATTTAAATTTTTTCTACCCCCCTCCCCCCCCCCCCCCCCCCTTCCCACCTTTCTATTTCCCAGCCCCTCATCTCGTTGTCTTTTTAAAAATCGTATTTGACATTTATTTTTTTTAATATAATACTTTTTTTGGGGTTTTTTTTCCAGCATTTATTTTGACATTTAAAATTATCAAAAGAAGCTAGCTCCCTTTGAGTGCACTTATTTGCAGGTCTGATAATCCAATTCCTTATGGGGCTCATTATTGTAATGAAATCTCAACAAAAAAAAATGACCCCAAAATAATACAAAATTTTCCATTACAACAATGTTAAACTAGACCATGATTGGGTGAACAGTAAAACCTGAATATTAAGTAAAAGTCGGCTGCATTTTAAAAAAAAACCCATATTATGTGACCCTTCGCCTCAAAACGGTATTAAGGGATGTTAAGATGTTGAAAATTGAATTATAGCCAGAAATATCAGACTTGTGTTGACTTGTGTTGTAGTTTTAGTTCAATAATAGATAGATAGATAGATAGTTTAATAGATAGATAGATAGATAGATAGATAGAAAGATAGATAGATAGATAATAGATTGTAGATAGATAGAAGATAGATAGATAGATAGTTTGTAGATAGATAATAGATAGATAGATAGATAGATAGATAGATAGATAGTAGATAGATAGATAGATAGATAGATAGATTGGTAGTAGATAGAGAAAGATAGATAGATAGATAGAATAGATAGATAGATAGATAGATAGATGGTGGATAGATAGATAGATAGATAGATAGAAAATATAGATAGATAGATAGATAGATAGATAGATATGATAGATAGATAGATAGATAGATGGTAGATAGATTGTAGATAGATTGATAGATAGATATAGATAGATAGATAAATAGATAGATATATAGAGATATAGACAATAGATAGATAGAATAGATAGATAGATAGATAGATTAGATAGATAGATATAGATAGATAGATAGAAAAATAGATTATGAGGTAGATAGATAAATAAAATAGATAGATAGATAGATAGATAGTTTGATAGACAGATGATGATAGTTTGTAATAGATAGTAGATGATAGATAGTAGATAGATAGATAGATAGATAGATAGATAGATAGATAGACAGATAGATAGATAGATATGTAGAAAAAATTTAGTATGTAGTAGATAGTAATAGATAGATAGATAGATAGATAGATAGAAGATAAAGATAGATAGAAAGTAGATAGATAGATAGTTAGATAGATGGATGGATGGATAGAATGATAGATAGATAGATTAGATAGATAATAATAGTAGATAGATAGTAATAGATAGATAGATAGATAGATAGATAGATAGATAGATAGAATAGATAGATAGACATGGTTAAGATTTTTGAAAATTGAATTTATAGTCAGAAATATCAGACTTGTGTTGAGTTTGT
>NW_027627901.1:0-4780 GCF_034508935.2 Berghia stephanieae | reverse complement strand
GTGCAGCTATGTGGTTTGTGGTAAATCGCTTTAGATCAAAAAAGTCCGGGGTTCGAGCCTTTGTCTGGATATTTGGGAAAAGGCTTTTACTAATTTCTCACCATCCCCAGTGAAAATGAATTGTAACCTGTAAATGACTCTTAAAATTGACTGAAACCTTTCGCCCAAACTGAAGATTTAATTTTTTAAAAAAAAAAAAAAAAAAAACGGCATCATTGGAGAGGAGAGTGATAAATACAATAATTAAAATAGTGGGGGGTTATTTCTATTCTTACTGGAAGTATGACTGCCATAATTTGATGTAGAAGGAATGCTAAATTTAGCATGTCATTTATATGGGTAAAGATGACTTCATCAAAGTCATAATTCCTGCCTCTGGAATTTTTTTTTGACATAGTCAGAAAAATAATCACCATTATCATCTTTAACTTCTAGCCATGACCAATTGAATTTATTCCTCACACTCACATCTTTAACTTTATCGATGCTCGCAATCTGAATTGCGATCCACGAACAGCTCAGCCTTGTGAGAACTTTAGAATAATGTAACAATGAGCAAACTTGATTTTCAATCAGTAAATGACAGAGAAAAAAATTAAATAAATATGACTTCTGGCCAATACACTGAATTATTAAGTAGAAGTGAATTATCAAGAAGAAACTTCGGCAGGCGTAGCGGAAAAATTCAAAGAATCGAAATGAAGGTAAATCGCCACAAAACAGCAAGCTCGCTTGGGCTTGAGCAAAACAAGGGCAGAAAACGTCCTGATTTGCACGGGAATTAATTAGGCTACTTACCATTGTTCCTTATAATCAGGTACTCAATCAGTGAAGAAACGGTCAACCAGTTTGTTTACAATGTGAGGCAATCGAAATGTGCTTGTAGCAATCTATCCTAATCTAACTTTCGATTTAAAGGTGTCTCCATCATCTACTAGAGATGTTACTTCCGGCATTTTCGCATTTTTTATTTTTTTTTATTTTTAAAACCCGGCTTGTAATTGTGGTCAATTTTGGCTTAGACGAAACAGTGAAATTTTTTCGCTCGTGCGGCTCAGTTAAAATTGGCTACCGTTGGGATCACGACAGGTTTTGGAAAGTAAAAAAATAATTTAACGAAGGCTGTGTGAAATTACACTGGGATGTGTTCAGTCACGCCAATTCTAAAAAGCGCCGCTTAGCCTTGGCAATAAATCCATCGTTAATATTAACGGCTCCCATGAGCTATGCGTAGCGTTATGGAACACTCCTAATTACTTTACGGTCATTCGACTACGATTTGTGAATTCTTTCTTTCTTTCTTTCCTTTTTTTTTTAAATATTTGAATTTGACAAATTGACTGATTTCAGTTAATTGACTGAGAATTACAGGTCTAGTACTTGGCCATTAACAGCATTGTCTGTCCCAAAAATTGTACTACCGCCTAACAGGCATCAAGTCCCGTCCTAAATGTTAAGTGTAGCTGTTGGCCAGGGACCTCTTGCAAAGCTCTCTGAGCACGTTGAGTGGATATTGCTCTTTATAAAAGTAAACGCTCATCTTTTTTACTAAGTGGAGTATGACTTTCCCCCCTTACAACTTATGTTTTTGTTTTAAGGGTTTTAACCGGCGCTTGCAACACATTTAGGTTATATCAGCGTCAGTAAAAAGGAAGAAAATGGATAGCAAAAAGTTATAGAATTACAATTAAAGCACCCAAGAAAAAGTAAGACATAGGGGAACTAAAGGGAACAAATAGGGATCAGATGTAGATTCCAAGAGCATACCACCAATGTACTTAGTTGAGATCACCTATAAGTCTCATCTGGACACAAGCACAAAATCCAACAAAGAGGACTACACTAAAATGCTTACATTATACATTGAAAATAGCAAATTTATTAATACATAACAAAGAGATGATTTACAAGGAAAAAAAACATCATCTCCCAAAACAATAACTATGCATTTCACTGTTTCCCTCTGAGCTAGGACTCCGGCCAGGGCCAGGACAAAACCAAGTAATCTCATTCCAAGACAAAGATAGAAAGCATGTTGGAAAACAGTTATAAGGGATAGAAGATACACAGTATGTACCCCACCCCTGCCCACTATGGGAGGTCAGGAACCCCACCCAGGTCCTTACAACTTACATCCACATAGAACAAGAATACAGATAAAGAGGGAGGTAGCCCCTTCAACGTACCAACTGCTTACAACCGTTTTAAGCTGTTAGACAGAGACGCCCAATTGTAAATTTGGCTCACAGGAGTTTCAGACACCACTCGTAGGAATTTCAATGCCGAAAGAGGAATTTCCGCACACAAGAAAAAGGAATTGGAATGGTATTGTGTTTACATATTTTATAGTTCTAAATAGATAACTGATAAGGAATTATATTATGATTCATGATACATAAACACAATCCCAAAGTTTCCTTATTTCAAATGAAGTAAAGCGCCAAAACCTAATGGTTTAGAGAATTGTAATACTGGTGGTAGTGGGGATGATGTGGTGTTGGTGGTTGTAGTAATAATGGTAGTAATGATGAAGAGTGATAGTGGTTGTTGTTAGTGGTAGTGGTGGGTGATGATGATATGGTGGTGGTTGTGGGGTTGAAGTATTAGGGGTAGTGATGATGATGTGGTGGTGGTATAGTGGTTGTAGTAGTTTGTGGTCGTAAAATGAAATGATTTGGTGGTTGTTGTAGTAGTGGTGGGTAGTGATGTTGATGTGGTGGTGATGGTGGTTGTAGTAAAAAATGGTAATGATGATGATGTGGTAGTGGTGGTTGTAAGTAAGTGGTAGTGATGATGTGGTAGTGGTTGTAGTAGTAGTATGTGGTAATGATGATGTGGTGGTGGTTGTAGTGGTAGTGATGATGTGGTGGGTGGTGGTGGTTGTAGCACTGGTCGTGATGATAAAGTGGTGCGGGTGGTTGTATTAGTAGTGGTAGTGATGATGATGTTGTAGTGGTTGTAGTAGTAGTAGTAGTAGTAGTGTAGTAGTAGTAGTAGTAGTGATTAGGGATGCGGTAGTGGGGGTTGGGGTTTGTTAGTAGTAGTAGTTGTAGTACTAGTAGTGATGACGTTGTTGGTTGTGGTGGTTATAATTATAGTATTTAGTGGTAGTGATGATGTGGTGTGGTGGTTGTAGTAGCAGTGGTAGTGATGATAGTGGTGGGTGTGGTTGTAGTACTAGTGGTGGTAGTGAAGATGAGGTGGGGTGGGCTTGTAGTTGTAGTGGTAGTGATGATGATGTGGTGGTCGTTGTAGTAATGGTGGTAGTGATGTGATGTGGTGGTGGTAATGATGATGAGTGGTGGTGGTTGTAGTGCAAATGGTAGTGATGATGAATGTTGTAGTGGGGTTGTAGTAGTATTTAGTTTTAGTGATGTGATGTGGGGGTGGTGGTTGTAGTTAGTGGTATTGATGATGTGGTGGTGGGGTGGTGGTATTGTAGTAGTAGGGGTTTAGTGATCATGTGGTGGTGGTGGTTGTAGTAGTATTGGTAGTTGCAGTGATGATGATGTGGTGGTGGTAGTTGCTTTAGTAGTGGTAGTGATGATGTGGTGGTGGTGGTTGTAGTAGTAGCAGTAATGATGATGTGTTGTGGTGGTTGTAGTAGTATGGTAGTAATGATGTGATGGTGGGGGTTTTGTAGTAGTAGTGGTAATCATGATGTGGTAGTGGTGGTGGTTGTAGTATTATGGTAATGACGATGTAATGGTGATGGTGGTTGTAGTAGTAGAGGTCGTATGATGATGATGGGGGGTGGTTGCAGTAGTAGTGGTAGCATGATGGTTGTAATAAGGGGCATTGATGATGATGTGGCAGTTGCAAAGGTGGGGGGGGGGGGGGGGGGGGTTGGGGGGGGGGTATCCTTGGAACAAATTGACCTCACCGGAATTTGACAGAAGTTGCCCGGAGCCCGGAATTTTTTGCTCCAACCGGAGTTTTTTCCGGTGAAACCGGAGTTTTGGCATCACTGTGTTAGAGGATTTCAATTATTTATTTTTCAATTCACAAACAAAATGGATTGAAAGCATAGTAATCACTTTTATTTCAACAGGATTTTCATCACTAACAAACGGTATTTTGACTAAAGATTGTCTAAAATGACAGATCCAAGTATATTTTTTTTTTACATTTTAACAACATCCACATATACAATTTTACTTTTAAACTTTGAAAAATACAAGGCGATATCAAGGTATTATAATAAACTTTTCTCACATCTCATTTCAGAAATTCAAAATACGAGATAAAGGTATGGCAGAGAAAAAAATATATGTTGACATCTCGAGCAATCAAATAAAATAAACCTTTCTTTAAAATTCAATTTTATAAACTGTACCTTCATGAGATCATTGCAAATAAATCATAAATTCAATATGGTAGTTTTATTTGCTGACAGCTTACACTTCAATACATCATCTGCCAACTTGGAAATGAAATGGAATATAATCTTATCATTACATATTAATATTAATGAAAACAGTGTTTAAAATAAGGCTTGGTCCGCAACACGTGACAGCATTTTGGCTTTATGTTTTAAAAAAACAAAAAAAGGGCAATTGACGGGTTTTAAAAAAATTTTTTGAAAAATTAAAAGGGTGAATATTCAAAAGTTTCAATCAATTATTTTCATTTTTTTTAAAAATGCTCCACATAGTATTAAGTAAGGAACTTGAAAATTACTAACAAAACTACTTCATTGGGATAACACAATTAATCTCAAGGGAACTATGGCAGAATCTGTGTAAAATGTATACAAATGTATAAATCTTGGGTCGTAGAT
>NW_027627900.1:17500-18572 GCF_034508935.2 Berghia stephanieae | reverse complement strand
ATTCATTTCACATTATTATTTATTTCTTCGAGCTTCCGAGCAGCACCATTAATTTACTTTAAATTTAAATAAAGAAATGCCATTTGAATTCGGACATACTATGCCCGTGCAATGAAATGAGTTACGTCCTTCGATTCACACATCCGTTTCTCCCTTTTCTCTTGAGTTGTAGTTGTCTAAATTACGCATACATTTTAGATACACCTTTTTCTATTCTACACACGCGATTTCCCAATAATTTTTTTTTCGCACCCCAATTTATGCGTTGTTTTAAATATCACTCAATTTGGAACTCCTTAGTTAGATATCGAACGATGGAGAGAAAAAATAGATAACATATTTCGTGTTTATTTTAAGAATGCCAAAGGCCCAAACGTCGTTTGTTCTGTGTTGTACCCTTATATGTGACCTATCGTCTCAAAACGGTATTATGTCGGAACGAACCAGATGCTTAAAATCCGAATTAAATGTTAAACTGGTTAAAAATATAAATTGTTGGCATTAGAACCCTAAAATATGGTATCCATTCTCCTCATAAAACATACAAACTCAACACAAGTCTGATATTTCTGCCTATAAATTCAATGTTCAATATCTTAACCAACCTGACTTAATACCGTTTTGAGGCGAAGGGTCACATATTATAAGAGTCACATTTACTTGTCACTTTATCTTCTTGGCTCATTTATTTAGCCGCTTGAGCTTTGGTTTTACAAAACGAACACTCTTTTTCGTTTACTTTCCAGGATTTTTCAACAACAGAGAGGACCTACAAAATTTCTCTGTCGTCAATCTGGAATTGAGTTAGTAATGTATTAAATGTCTTTTTTGGGTTTTTCTTGATGGCTGAAGAAAGGTTTGAGCCCGAAACGTTCGTGTTGGGTAGTTTGTTCTTTTTTTATATATATATTTGAAGCTGTTATATTCATTTTTGTAAATTTTACGCTTCACGCCCCGAACATGAGAAGATAATCCTAAGCTTTTAGACGTAACTCCACAGTGTTATAAATCCGTCCTCCAATAACACACGGGCAGTCACGTGGGTGATTAGACCTTGTTGATGTTTGCAGCG
>NW_027627900.1:0-12500 GCF_034508935.2 Berghia stephanieae | reverse complement strand
ATTGGAGAACAAAATTAAGGCACAGAATCATAAATATATTGATTTTACTTTGATTTTGGTATATTTATTACAATATCATCATGGTGGTAATATTTACTAGAAATTCTGTGTTCTGATTAATTTATCTTTAAGGAAAATTGATTGAAAATAAACTTTAACATTTTTTAATAAATTGTAAATCTAGAATAGTCATGTTACGACATGCCTGCCAGCCGAATTACTTGGCCCTCTAGTTTTTGAGCACATATCACAATAACTTGACACAGTGATATGTCACCCACCGTTTCAGAAAGGTATTATATCGCAGTGCTAAAAACTGATATTGTCTAGATCAGGAAAACTGGTTCAAATTTCTTTCTTGAAGAAGATGAATAAAATGGTTATCTATTTTAAAATCTGAAATTTCTAGATTCTTATCATTGTGACTTGGGGACAGCGTGGCTCAGCGGTACGGTCTTTGCTTCATACCAAAAGGTACCGAGTTCGACTACCCGCCTCGTTGTGTGGCCTTGAGCAAGTCAGTCACCTCGCCCTAGCTCACTTTGCGGCGCTGCACTGCGGCTGACGCCTGGGTTATTCCAGTCTTCCATTGGAATAGACCCTAAAGACAAATGTTCCTTTTGGGATGAAAAAAAGGAGTTTTATTTCATTTTATTTTATTTTTAATATTTACTTTTTGGCGTTTTACTCCGATATCATACCAGTTTGAAGTGATAGGTCACGTGAATGGCATTGAACTGTGACCGATGGGTACAACCCCAGTATTCTGACTCAATTTTGTGGTCAAAATTTTTATTAAGTTTAAATGATCGGGGGGGGGGGGAGTTTTGTTGGAGAGATAGCTCAATTGATAGAGCACTCGGACTTCACGAGCAAAAGGGCAGAGATCGATCTAAGGTGAAGTGGGGGATATGATATATATTTTCTGACCCCCCTGTCCACCAATCAGTGATTGTGTTGCTGGGTCTGCTAGATCTGGCGGAAAGTACTTTGCGATAAACTAGTTAGCATCCTACCAAAAGCGTAGCAAGCAATTGCTACTGTCCGTTTCACGTTACAAAACCCGGGATAAACCTCGGTACCATGGATAAGGACTTCTATTTTTTTGTTAATGAAAATCTGAATTACACAAAATTTGTTGGTCGGCATGTAACGCAAATGTCTACGATAGATCGTCATGTGGGGATGGGGGTGGGGGTGGGGGGGGGGGGGTTGATGTCAACACGTGTCTTCGTTACTATTCCATGTATTACACTCACAATTCACTTTGAATTTTATGATTAATCCGCAAAGTAAATGTTGCTACTCGAAGCTCGAAGAAATAAATAACTATGTGTGAAATTGAATGTAAGCTTCAATTTAATATACATATATTTATGATAAAAAATAGACGTTTCGGGTTTCCCCTTTATCGACAAAACAGGATGAATGAAACACTACAGACGAATGAGATAATGTCGTGGTAGCGGCGTTGTTAAGATGAATAAACAAAAACATTGTTGGGCAGGACCAACAAAGGAACGTATTAATACTATTTCCTGCCCCAACAATGTTTTTGTTTATTCATCTTAACAACGCCACTACCACATTATCTCATTCGTTTGTAGTGTTTCATTCATCCTGTTTTGTTGATAAAGGCAGGGACGGCTGGTAATAATGGGCAGGGTGGGCAAATACCAGCCTGTTTTTTCAAGTTATATGCTGTATTACCAGGTCCGAAATAATCAAATCTAAATTAGATAATTTCAAAAGTTACTACTTAAAATTGATACTTTGTACTGAAATCAATTTGTGTGTATTTTTGATAGATTGCGAATCACCATGCATCCCGTAATACATAAACCAGGATACGCTCCTGTTCTTTTTATCACCCCCCCCCCCCCCCCCCCCCCCCCCCCCCCCCCCCCAACCACTCCACTCCACTCCGCCCACATCGTCATCTCATCGTCACGTCGCCTGACGGTGATTTTGCTGTCTGGCCTCTCAGTACTAGGTCGGGCTAATTCAAATGAGCCCACCTTATTAACCAGTGTACACTAAATAGAGATTTTGGCAAACGAACTTTTTCTTATTTATTGCCTTACTTGTGCTGGGAAGGTTCCAGTATTGAATTAAATTTATTAATTTACTAATATTATATCAATTTAGTATTAGTTTGTGTTGTTTTAATATATTTGTTTATCCATTTAAATTATTTCTTTTTTTTTCCCCTCGTTTTCTTTAGTGTTTCTCAAAACTCATTTATTTAAATTGTTTTCTTATTTGTTTGTTGTTGTTGTTGTTGTTTTTTGTTGTTGTTTTTTGTTTTGTTTTTTTAACAAATTAATTTGTTAATTCTTTTTTTTTTATTATTCTTAAAGTAATTACCGCTGTATTTTTATTGCCAGGCTAAATATTTTTGCAAAACAATGTATATTCTATTGTATTCCCTCTAATAAAACAAAACACTTTTATTCAAAAGTCACGACTAAATAAATAAATAAAATACAACCACCATTTTGGTTTTCTCAACAATTGAATTAGTATACGAGAAATACTCTTCTGAGTAAGGAGATAGTTGAATTCTAAGTTATAGAGGAAATACGGAAGGGTGGGCAGATTCCGTACTTGCCCGTCCTGAAGCTAATACATACATAAGATGGTTCGCGATGAAGAGGCGGGAAGCAAGGGATTGGTTGGGTAAGGAGCAAAGATAACACGGTAATTATTGTGACGATAGTCAAACGAATACATGAGGAGAGATTGGTAACATTATTTTGTCTTAATTATATTGTATGAAGTATTGGCGAAAGCCTAATATTAAATAAACGTTGTTTTTGTTTGTCTTATTTTGACTATGGAACTGATACTGATACTTGTCATAGCAGACCTGCCTACTTTAGATAGGAAAATAAAAATCGTAGTTTTCAGGGCTAATAAAATCGTAGATATTTTAACTACCCTTTAAAAAAATCACCGGAATTTTCGTCTGTTTTGATAGATATCAAATTTTAAAAAACGAGAAAAAATAATTGGAAACGTAATAATGATGGTGATGGTGGTATAGTGGTAGCGGTGGTGGTAGTAGTAATGATGATGGTAATATTATTATTATTATTATTATTATTATTATTATTATTATTATTATTATTATTATTATTATTATTATTATTATTATTATTATTATTATATTATTATTATTTATTATTATTATTATTATTATTATTATTATTATTATTATTATTATTATTATTATTATTATTATTATTATTATTATTATTATTATTGTTATTATTATTATTATTATTATTATTATTATTATTATTATTATTATCATTGTTATTATTATTGTACGTATTGGTGGTATTACTATTGTTGTATTTTTTTTTTGGTGGTTATTAATGGTATCAGTTTATTGTTTGGTCCCATTTGCCATTATTTTCCACTTTCATGTATGTGGTCATCAAATTGTATGATTAATTGGCGAAAGCCTAAGATTGAATAAATTTTGTAATATCGTATGGTAACCATCATTGTCGACGACATCGTCGTTGTCATCATAATCATCATCATCATCATCATCATCATCATCATCATCATCATCATTAACAACAACAACAACAATATTAACAACAAGTACAACAATAGAAATAAAAACAATATCAACATCACCATACAATTTCCGTCATCGTCTCCACAACTATCATTCTAACCAACAGCACCACCAAAACCACTACCATAATTACCCCTCACCGCCTCGTCTTCCTCCTCCTCCTCCACCACCACCACCACCGCTACCACTATTCCAACCACTACCACCACCGGCACAATCATTCTGACCACCAAGACAGCAGTAAAAATTATGCAATTTGAGCTCTGAATGAAACTCGAGTCATATCGCTGTTGTTGCTTCTCCATGAAAACTTTAAGGTTACTACGTACTACTGAAAACCAGAAATATGTAAAAGCAATATTAATATCGCCGTTGAGGGATTAAAGCATCTCTTTAATTTTTCGAGTGAAGGAAATGGACTTGTATTGTCAAGGTGTTGTCGCATTATGTCTCGTCGCTTTATTTTTTAGTTGTATTCTCTTTCGTGATTCATTTTTGATTACGTTTGGAAGAATTAAAATCTACTGGTATTGTCATTTCATTGTGAATGTGATTATTGGTGGTTGAAATATTTTTTGTTTAAAGGCGAAAAAAAAAATCAAAAAAAAATTTTACAAAAAAAAAAAACAAAAAAATAAAAAATAAAAAATATATATCATATATATATATATATATATATATATATATATATATATATATATATATATATATATGACCGAATCCTCTTTGCCAACCACTGTAAATAGGCTAGAACCGCCACTGGATAAAGGGGAAACCCGAAACGTCCATTTTTATCTATTTTCGTATATTGAATTGAAGCTTACGTTCAATTTCACATTGCTATTGATTATTAGTCCTCGAAATGCCACAACACTAATAAATCTTATTTTCACTGTCATCACCAAACTTGAGAGTGGTCCACAACTGGAATAGAATATCGTTATGTGTCCCGTCTTATTTCTATCAACTCACGTCATCGAATGAGGCAATTCTGTGATATAAGTAGTGCTTAGCCTCTGTCTGTGTGTGTGGGTGTGTGTCTGTGTGTGTGTCTGTGTGTGTGAATGTGTGTGTGCAAAAGAAAGAGAAACAATATGTGTGTTTGTGTGTGTGTATATACAAATGAAAGAGAAACTATATGTATGTTTGCGTGTGTGTGTGTGTGTGTGTGTATGTGTGTGTGTGCAAAAGAAAGAGAACCTATAGGAGTGTTTGTGTGTGTGTGTGTGTGTGCGTGTGTGTGTTTGTATGTGTGAGAGAGAGAGAGTGTGCGAAAGAAAGAGAATCTCTATGTGTGTTTGCGTGTGTGTGTGTGTGTGTGTGTGTTAGTGTGTGTGCACCAAAATCTATTAAGCCTTTCACCAAACTAAATAGACTTTGTCGCTTGATTAGTCCAGATAGCCAGCACGAGAGAAGCGTGTCCAGTTTGAGTGGTCAAATGTCCTGCTTAGCCAGCTTTAGCACCAACTGCTTGTCCACCTCAGGGTTGGACAGATTGTTTTTATACACATTGCCAAATCTGTCTCAGATAAAATGCCAAGTTGAATGAAAACAAAATGCCAAACTTTTCAGGATATCACGTTTGATTCCATAACGCATATTATGGTCAAAATAAGTCTTGATTCCTTATTAGAACAGCTAAAATATTTCTCTGAAAATATCAAAAAAGAAATTAAAGAGCAAGCGCCAGTATAAGATAAAGATCTGAACAAGTGTGCATGAAAGGTGCCAGACAAAGCAAAAAAAAGAAAAATACAAGAAAAAAAAATCCCAAAAATCAGTCGACCTCGAATGGGGATCGAACCTCAGACCTTCTTATTACTAGTAATCAGAAGGTCTGAGGTTCGATCCCCAGCTGATTTTTTGGCATGGTTTTTTTTTTTTTTCTTGTATGTTTCTTTGTTGCTTTGTTTTGCACCTTCCATGCACACTTGTTCAGTTCTTTATCTTATAAAAATGTCACATTGTCTTGCCATTTTACAGGATGAACATGAATAGATATCGTGCCTTCAATGTGTATTTGTCGACCAAATAGGAAGAAATGAAGTGAGCAGAGAAGCGCTAAAAGACAATAGAGAATAAAATTCCTGTTCCACTCACTTTTTCTACCTTAACCCCCTTCTTACCAGCTATTTTTGGAATTTTCCCCGAAAATTCACTCCCACCCAACACAAAAATGCTTATCTTACTCAAACAAACAAGTAACAAATGAGCTCTACAACACGGTGTTTAGTATCAAAGCATTTCTTTAAATTTTGTAATGTACAAGAGAAATCAGAATGAGAAAATTGTCGGTTGCATCGTAGATCTATCGAATGTGACGATTTTCCTATGGTTGGCAAGGATATGGTTAAATAGGTAAGATTAAGTAATCTTAGTAAAATGCCCAATTTAAAATAATTAATTGATGAAATAAATAATTCTTTAAAAATCCAAAATGCCAAACCCAATTTTTCCATGCCAAACTGGCCAAGTTTTTTAAAAAAATTTAGTATTATAAATGCCAAATTGGAAAATCTGGAGTCTTGCTTCTTCTTGTCATGGGTGTTTGGGTCTGCTGTTTGCTGCCTACCTGCCAGGGCCATTGCCACTGCAAACACGAAAATCACACGGGAGGCGGTGCCATTACAAAAACCGGGAAAATGGGAAAATGCAAACTGCTCCGCTAAAACAATGATTTTCAACTTTCTAATTCTGAATGTGGGGGAAGGGGTGGGGGAGGGGGGAGGGGGGGGGGGGTACCGATAGCTCAGTTTGTAGAGCATTCGCTTCACACTACAAGACAAGGGACCGAAACCTATCCCGGGTGCAGTCGAGAATAATTTTTTTCTTGGCGTTGTCAACGCCACTGTCTGTCACATTTATATTATCTCTTTCGTCTTTAGTGTTTCATCCATCCTGTTTTGTTGATAAAGGGGAAACCCGAAACATCCACAGTATCTGTCTCCGTCTAATAAATTAAAGCTTACAATTCAATATTTATCGTTATTGATACCTACTGGATAAACCACCTAGAAGTGTACCTGTCCAGATACTCACGGCATTGGGATGGAAGACGCTTCTTGATTTTGACCGAGTTCAAGAGTTGTCAGATTGTTTCATTTAACCCCGTCCTTGCCACCTATTGAAAAATCGTCACATTTGTTACGACACAATTTACATTTTTCGTATTCAGATTTATTTTCTACATTACAAACTTTGAAGAATGATCTTTGTTTAATTAATAAGAACATAACATTGTTTTGTAGAGAGACCGTTTGAGTTTTTTAAAATCAATTTTTCTGCTGGGTAAGCCTGCCATTTTGGTAAAATACTGAAAATGATCGGTAAGGAGAGGGTTAACCCCCTCCTTACCACCTATTGAAAAATCGTCACATTTGTTAAGATGCAACCGTCACTTTTCGCATGTATGTATGAGTTGCATTGTACATTAGTACGCACCTATAAGGTGCCATGCTACATCAGCATTAAAGTGTCACAGTCACAGGAAATTCACATATTGGGACCAAGCAATGTTTTTGCATCCATATTTCATTTCTTTTTGCTATAGCTATAAAAACTTAACATTCTGTAATATTAGAGCTCATATTGTCGAATAATAATATTATGTATAGAATGTGCTTGTTGCTTTTCTGTTTGAGTAAGATATGTCTGTTTTTGTGTTGGATGGGTGTGAAGTTTTGGGGAAAATTCTGAAAATATCTATTAAGGAGAGGGTTAAACTTTTGTATTTTTAGTTATTTCTATCTTACCAATTATGTTGATGAATTCCACGTCAGCCTATAAATAAGAGTTTTTATATAGCGCAATATCCACTCGAAGTCTCAAAGCGCTTTACAAGGGGTCCCAAGCCAACACTTAACATGTAGGACGAGACATGACGCCTGTTTGGCGATCTTACATTTTTTTTCGGACAGAACAACGCTGTTAACGGCCCGGTACTCATTTTACACAGTGAGAGAATGTGAGTGAAGAGCATTTTCCAAGCACTCAACTATGCGCCGAGCGAGGCTCGAAACCAGGACCGTCCGATCTGAAAGCGAGTGTCGTACCACAAGACCACATGGCCACATAAGCATGATTATACTTTCTTTCCTTTTATAAGAAAAAAATAATTTCATATAACGCAGAGCACATCATTGATTGTATTTTGGCCGACGAATCATTGTTTCGTGGCTTTTTTTTTTTTTGGTTTATGTTTTCTTTTTGTTTTTGTATCATCGTTATCACTTTCAGCATCATCATCATCATCATCATCATCATCATCATCATCATCATCGCCATCATCATCATCATCATCATCATCATCATCATCATCATCATCATCATCACCATCATCATCACCATTACTCATTATTATTATCAAATCGTACAGTATGTAAAACAAAAAATACATCTTTTCATTCCAGTTCCAGTGCTTTTAGAATATCCACCACTTTATCTCTTAGAAAACCCAAACATTAAATATTTTATCTGAATCGATACTGTCGGTCTACTGCATCACGGTGTGTCTTTTTTACGAAACCCGCCGAAACCCGCCGAAACCCTGCGAAACCCGCCGAAACCCGCCGAAACCCGACGAAACCCGACGAATCCCGACAAAGTTATGGGAAGTAGGTGGCTGTGGGGAGTGAACCTAGGACTCAGGGAAGTGTACACCATTGGGGAGTGAACCTGGGACTGGGTTTCGGAAGGTTTCGTAAAAAAGAACCAGTGCTTTTTTACGAAACCCGCCGAAACCCGCCGAAACCCGGCGAAACCTGACAATATCCAGCAAAGTTATGGGAAGTAGACAACTGTGGGGAGTGAACCCGATACTCAGGGAAGTGTACACCAGTCGGGAGTGAACCTGAGACTAAGGTTATCGACCGGTTTCGGCGGGTTTCGTAAAAAAGAATTAGTGCTTTATTACGAAACCCGCCGAAACCCGACAATATCCGGCAAAGTTATGGGAGTTTGGCAACAGTGGGGGTGATCCTGGGAGTCAGGGAATTGCACACCAGTGGGGAGTTAACCTGGGACTGTGTAAAAAGGATATCAGTGGGAAATAAACCTGAGACTAAAGGGAGATGGATACCATTGAAAGTTGGAGCCGGATATGGGAGTTGAGTACCAGAGGAGAATGAACCTGACACTATAGAAGGTGGGCGCCAGTGGGGAGTGAACCTGGAACTCGGGGAATTTCACACCAGTGGGGAGTTAACCTGGGACTCTGTAAAAAGGATATCAGTGGGAAATAAACCTGGGACTAAAGGGAGATGGATACCATTGAAAGTTGAAGCCGGATATGAGAGTTTGGTACCAGAGGAGAATGAACCTGACACTATAGGAGGTGGGCGCCAGTGAGGAGTGAACCTGGGACTATGTAAACAGGATATCAGTGGGAAATAAACCTGGGACTAAAGGGAGGTGGATACCATTGGGAGTTGAAGCCGGATTTGGGAGTTGGGTACCAGAGGAGAGAGAAACCTGACACTATAGGAGGTGGGCGCCAGTGGGGAGTGAACCTGGGACTATGTAAAAAGGATATCAGTGGGAAATAAACCTGGGACTAAAGGGAGATGGATACCATTGAAAGTTGAAGCCGGATATGAGAGTTTGGTACCAGAGGAGAATGAACCTGACACTATAGGAGGTGGGCGCCAGTGAGGAGTGAACCTGGGACTATGTAAACACGATATTAGTGGGAAATAAACCTGGGACTAAAGGGAGGTGGATACCATTGGGAGTTGAAGCCGGATTTGGGAGTTGGGTACCAGAGGAGAGAGAAACCTGACACTATAGGAGGTGGGCGCCAGTGGGGAGTGAACCTGGGACTATGTAAACAGGATATCAGTGGGAAATAAACCTGGGACTAAAGGGAGATGGATACCATTGAAAGTTGAAGCCGGATATGAGAGTTTGGTACCAGAGGAGAATGAACCTGACACTTTAGGAGGTGGGCGCCAGTGGGGAGTGAACCTGGGACTATGTAAACAGGATATCATTGGGAAATAAACCTGGGACTAAAGGGAGATGGATACCATTGAAAGTTGAAGCCGGATATGAGAGTTTGGTACCAGAGGAGAATGAACCTGACACTATAGGAGGTGGGCGCCAGTGAGGAGTGAACCTGGGACTATGTAAACACGATATTAGTGGGAAATAAACCTGGGACTAAAGGGAGGTGGATACCATTGGGAGTTGAAGCCGGATTTGGGAGTTGGGTACCAGAGGAGAGAGAAACCTGACACTATAAGAGGTGGGCGCCAGTGGGGAGTGAACCTGGGACTATGTAAAAAGGATATCAGTGGGAAATAAACCTGGGACTAAAGGGAGATGGATACCGTTGAAAGTTGAAGCCGGATATGAGAGTTTGGTACCACTGGAGAATGAACCTGACACTATAGGAGGTGGGCGCCATTTGGGAGTGAACCTGGGACTCTGTAAACAGGATATCAGTGGGAAATAAACCTGGGACTAAAGGGAGATGGATACCATTGAAAGTTGAAGCCGGATATGAGAGTTTGGTACCAGAGGAGAATGAACCTGACACTAGAGGAGGTGGGCGCCAGTGGGGAGTGAACCTGGGACTATGTAAACATGATATCAGTAGGAAATAAACCTGGGACTAAAGGGAGGTGGATACCATTGGGAGTTGAAGCCGGATTTGGGAGTTGGGTACCAGAGGAGAGAGAAACCTGACACTATAGGAGGTGGGCGCCAGTGGGGAGTGAACCTAGGACTCTGTAAACAGGATATCAGTAGGAAATAAACCTGGGACTAAAGGGAAATGGATACCATTGGGAGTTGAAGCCGGATATGAGAGTTTGGTACCAGAGAAGAATGAACCTGACACTATAGGGGGTGGGCGCCAGTGGGGAGTGAACCTGGGACAATGTAAAAAGTCCCAGGTTCACTCCTCACTGGCGCCCACCTCCTATAGTGTCAGGTTCATTCTCCTCTGGTACCAAACTCTCATATCCGGCTTCAACTTTCAATGGTATCCATCTCCCTTTAGTCCCAGGTTTATTTCCCAATGATATCCTGTTTACATAGTCCAGGTTCACTCCCCACTGGCGCCCACCTCCTATAGTGTCAGGTTCATTCTCCTCTGGTACCAAACTCTCATATCCGGCTTCAACTTTCAATGGTATTCATCTCCCTTTAGTCCCAGGTTTATTTTCCACTGATATCCTGTTTACATAGTCCCAGGTTCACTCCCCACTGGCGGCCACCTCCTATAGTGTCAGGTTTCTCTCTCCTCTGGTACCCAACTCTCAAATCCGGCTTCAACTCCCAATGATTATGGTATCCACCTCCCTTTAGTCCCAGGTTTATTTCCCACTGATATCCTGTTTACATAGTCCCAGGTTCACTCATCACTGGCGCCCACCTCCTATAGTGTCAGGTTCATTCTCCTCTGGTACCAAACTCTCATATCCGGCTTCAACTTTCAATGGTATCCATCTCCCTTTAGTCCCAGGTTTATTTCCCACTGATATCCTGTTTACATAGTCCCAGGTTCACTCCCCACTGGCGCCCACCTCCTATAGTGTCAGGTTCATTCTCCTCTGGTACCAAACTCTCATATCCGGCTTCAATTTCAATGGTATTCATCTCCCTTTAGTCCCAGGTTTATTTCCGATATCCTTTTTACATAGTCCCAGGTTCACTCCCCACTGGCGCCCACCTCCTATAGTGTCAGGTTTTTCTCTCCTCTGGTACCCAACTCCCAAATCCGGCTTCAACTCCCAATGGTATCCACCTCCCTTTAGTCCCAGGTGTATTTCCCACTGATATCCTGTTTACATAGTCCCAGGTTCACTCCTCACTGGCGCCCACCTCCTATAGTGTCAGGTTCATTCTCCTCTGGTACCAAACTCTCATATCCGGCTTCAACTTTCGATAGTATCCATCTCCCTTTAGTCCCAGGTTTATTTCCAACTGATATCCTTTTTACAGAGTCCCAGGTTAACTCCCCACTGGTGTGAAATTCCCTGAGTCCCAGGTTCACTCCCCATGGCGCCCACCTTCTATAGTGTCAGGTTCATTCTCCTCTGGTACTCAACTCCCATATCCGGCTTCAACTTTCAATGGTATCCATCTCCCTTTAGTCCCAGGTTTATTTCCCACTGATATCCTTTTTACACAGTCCCAGGTTAACTCCCCACTGGTGTGCAATTCCCTGACTCCCAGGATCACCCCCCACTGTTGCCAAACTCCCATAACTTTGCCGGATATTGTCGGGTTTCGGCGGGTTTCGTAATAAAGCACTAATTCTTTTTTACGAAACCCGCCGAAACCGGCCGATAACCTTAGTCTCAGGTCACTCCCGACTGGTGTACACTTCCCTGAGTATCGGGTTCACTCCCCACAGTTGTCTACTTCCCATAACTTTGCTGGATATTGTCGGGTTTCGCCGGGTTTCGGCGGGTTTCGGCGGGTTTCGTAAAAAAGCACTGGTTCTTTTTTACGAAACCCGCCGAAACCCAGTCCCAGGTTCACTCCCCAATGGTGTACACTTCCCTGAGTTCTAGGTTCACTCCCCACAGCCACCTACTTCCCATAACTTTGTCGGGATTCGTCGGGTTTCGTCGGGTTTCGGCGGGTTTCGGCGGGTTTCGCAGGGTTTCGGCGGGTTTCGGCGGGTTTCGTAAAAAAGACACACCCCTGCATCATCATTCGGTGGTATTCCCGATTACACGAATACGTAAAAGAGCGATTACGGTTCCAGCCAAACCCGTCGTCCTGACCGATAGGGTCAGAGGTGAAAGGAACCACGATGTAATCACTGACATATTGATGTGACCTCATGACATACAGGCATGGCGTGAAATAGCTTCGCAGTGGCAGCGTGTCAGGAAAGGCTCTAACTAGATGAATAGATTAAGTGAGTGATGATTAATAATAATAATGATGATGATGA
>NW_027627899.1:0-4786 GCF_034508935.2 Berghia stephanieae | reverse complement strand
ATTTTTCTCCTAGTGGTATTTATCCCTGTAAGGGGGAAAAAAATAAAAAAATTTTTTTTCCAACATTTACACGTGTTAACAGCCAGGGGGTCCTCATTTTACACCTGAGTGACGGCGAGGAGGGAATAGTGAATAAAGAGGGATTTCCAAGGACTAGTCTATGCGCCGCTCAGAACCGGTCTCGAACCCAGGACGTTCAGATTCGACGACGAGTGTCATACCACTAGACCACATAGCCGCCAGAAAACTATAACATACACATTTGACTGTTCACTACAAGCCAAGGATTCGGACTGGAAAAGGCGAAAACTTAAGTAATCTCAGAAATCAAGTTGTAATACAGATATAGGAGGACAGGAGACACCTAAGTGCATCCCTGCCCACTATGAGGAGAACAAAAATAAAACCCACCCATCCAGTAAGAAGAAGAAGGAACGAAGGTAAAGGAAGCAAGGCAGTGAATACTACTTTAAGAACAGGTTATTATCACCGGATTACAGCACGCTTTTGGCTTCTCCCGAGAGCGTGCTAGAATCCTGCGAGTACTGTGCTGTTATGAGAAGGTCCTAAATAAAATCAAAAACAAAATGGCGGTTTGTTTTAATCTCCTTTATTTTTTTCACATGACGACAACAACACACAAAAAATGTTTCATCATCAGATGATGTTCATTTCCCGGATGGTTTTTTGAATTTTACTGAAAAATACGATTGAAAAAAAAAAAGGATTGAATCGAGGAATACAATATATAAAATATAAGATGTACCTCACAGTGTGACACCCATTTGTGGGGGGAAAAAAAACCCATTAATTATCATTAATCACATTAAAAATCAATGTCTTTCATTAATTTTGAGCAGAAGCACAATTCCATGGATTTGTCATGCTTGTACGTTCTTCAAAATGTTTCACTATTTCCCCAGCAGGCCATACGGAACGATAATTCCATTTCATACGGTACCCTTGCCTGGTGAGAAGAGAAAACCCGTTTGTACTAACGTTCTCACAATGCCACTAGCCAGGTTCTCATTCACATCTGGGTCGAATGGAGCATTCTGTGTCATGTGCCTAATCCATGACACAAGGTCGACACCAGCATTTTCCACGATCACTCCTACCATCCAGACCATGACCAGCCTAATATTGCTCGAATTTTCTAACACGACGAGACACGGTGTCACTAAGTCACCGAGCCATAGAAATTATCGAGACAGGGTTACAGTATAATATATAATTGCAGACACTATTAACACAACACTTATTAAACCCCTCTCCCTCCCCCCCCCCCAAATCTCTTCTCTCTCTCTCTCTCTCTCTCTCTCTCTCTCTCTCTCTCTCTCCTCTCTCTCTCTCTCTCTCTCTCTCTATCTCTCTTCTTTCCATCTCAGTACACCACAGCAGTACAAAATCTACAATAACTACCATTTAGAGAGAGACGATACCAATACCACTATATATTCAAACAACACCATTAACTCTCTCCTTCCAGCCATTTTCAGGATTTCCCCCAAAACTTCACACCTACCTAACACAAAAATATATTTTTTATCACTCAAGCATAATAGCAGTAAGTTCTTTCGAAAACATAATTTCTTTAGCAAAACATGCTCTAAAACACACTGTTCATTTTCTTTAGATTTATGATGTATACAACAGAAATTTGATTAAGAAAAATGTTGGTTTTTATCGTACCGAATGAGACGATTTTCCTATAGTTGGTAAGGAAAGGGTTAATTAAATCATTTAATTCAGACAACGTATCGCCATGCAATACCAATTCAGACAATGTATCGCCATGCAATACCAATTCCAGACAACCTATCGCCATACAATACCAATTCCAGACAACCTATCGCCATGCAATACAATTCCAGACAACCTATCGCATGCAATACCAATTCCAGACAACGTATCGCCATGCAATACCAATTCCAGACAATGTATCGCCATGCAATACCAATTCAGACAACCTATCGCCATGCAATACCAATTCAGACAACCTATCGCCATACAATACCAATTCAGACAACGTATCGCCATACAATACCATTCAGACAAACGTATCGCCATGCAATACCAATTCAGACAATGTATCGCCATGCAATACCAATTCAGACAATGTATCGCCATGCAATACCAATTCCAGACAACCTATCGCCATGCAATACCAATTCCAGACAACCTATCGCCATGCAATACCAATTCCAGACAACGTATCGCCATGCAATACCAATTCCAGACAATGTATCGCCATGCAATACCAATTCAGACAACCTATCGCCATGCAATACCAATTCAGACAACCTATCGCCATGCAATACCAATTCAGACAACCTATCGCCATGCAATACCAATTCAGACAATGTATCGCCATGCAATACCAATTCCAGACACCTATCGCCATGCAATACCAATTCCAGACAAACCTATCGCCATACAATACCAATTCAGACATACATCACAATAAGGTTATTTCAAACCTTACTACAAATTCCAGTTTTCCTCACACTGTGTGTGCTGCTACATACATATCCTTTTGGACAACGCTGAAATTATAATTTTGTTTAATTGAGAGAAATAATAATATATTGAATGTTTAAGGAACTAAAATGCTATGCCTTTGATAGTTACACTTTAATTTTACTCTTCATTCATTGCTGTGAACGTCATACCATGACAGTTTGAGACGATAGGCACATATTTACTTTAGTAATCCAAATACATAAAAAGGTGAAATCTTTATACATCCTTGTTAGTGGTTATCATTAAAAAGCAAAATGTGACCTTTTGCCTCAAAATGGTTTTATGTGTTGGTGACAAAAAGTCAAACAAAGATATGAAATTTAATTCGAGGAGTTTTTTTTAAAAAAAAAGTTTATTTTGATTTCATTTTGGGAATATTTTTTTACCTATTTCCCCATCTCTTCCCCCGTTAGGTAACCTAGTTTTGTTTTTTAATTTGAATTTTTCCCTTTTATTTTAAAAGAAAATTTTTGATACGCAAAATCCTCCCTTTTCCCCCAACTTTTTTTTCTTCTCTCTCTTCTCTCTCTTCTCTCTCCTCTCCTCTCTCTCCCCAATCTTCTCCTCTATCTCTCTCTTCTCTATCTCTCCTCTTTTTTTATCTATCTATCACACTCTCTCTTTTTATTATCTTTTCTCTCTCTCTTTCTTCTTCTATCTCTCTTCTCTTTCCTTTTCTATCTATCTATCTATCTATCTTTCTTTCTTTCCCCTTGCCCCCTCTGATATTTTATATATATTATATAGATTAATAATTATATTTTTTATATATTATATATATTTTTTATATATAAAATTTATATTTATATATTATATATATTTGAATGTATATATAAATATATAATAAAATATATATAAATATATATAAAATATTTAATAAAAAAAATATATACTTCATTCTTTAAAAAAAAAATGGAAATTCGTTTAAAAGACGTGGTTTGCATATGTATAAAACACGAAATTTAAAAGTTGAGATTTATGGGGGAAAATTGTAAACATCCCACACACACACACACAAATATATATATATATATATTATATTTTTATATATAGTGTGTGTTTTTGTGTGTGTGTTGTGTGTGTTTTTGTTTGTGTGTAAAAAATGCAAAAAAAAATGTAAAAATATACAACCAAAATCAATAAAATTTAATTTTATAATTTGATAAATTGAGATAGGCCATCCCTCGGGCCCTTTAGTCTGAACTTGTGTGTGTATTTTTAAAAAAAATGGGATTTAATTTAAATCCAGTTGCGCTTTAAAAAAGTGAAAAAACCATGTGAAAAAAAATGTTAAGGTGACGTGTTGTTTTGTTTTTATGAAAAAAGGCGAGGGGCCCTCTTTTTAAAATAAAAAATTAATAATTTTTAAAAAAAAGGGGGGGGATCTATTTCCATAATAAATTTAATTTTTTAAAAAAACCCACAAAACCCTTTTAAAAAATTTTAATTTAAATATATAAATAAATAAATTTGGGGGTTTTTGGGGTTTTGTTGTTTTTTGGTTGTGGAAAATAAAAAATTAAAAATCAAAAAAAAATAAAAATTTATAATTTTGTAAATTTGAAATCCACCCTCGGTTTACCCAATTTTTTAAAAAAATTGTTTTAAATTTTAAACCCTTTTGCCGGAAAAAAAAAAATTTAAAAAAAAAAAGGTGCCCGAATGCGGGGGCTCCCCGGGCTTTTTGGGGGGTTTCGCCCCAAATTTCTTTTCCCAAAAATTTTTCGGCCCAAATTTTTTTTTGCCCCCCCATATAAATTTAAAATTTATAAAAATTAAAAAATATTTTTTAAAATAATTTAATAAAAATTTTAATATTTTAAAAAAAAAATAATAATTTTAATTAAAAATAATTATATAAATATATATATATTTTATATATTATATATATATCATTATATTTTTGTATGTATAGCAAATGACAAAAATGAAAAAAAAAATATAAACCAAGAACCAATAGCGACACTTTACATATTTAAATTTAAAAAATTGAAAATAGACCTTACCTCTGACGCCCAAACTTGTGTGTGTATTTTTTAAAAAAATAGTATTAAATTTTAAAATCACAGTTGCGCGTTAAAAAGTCGAACACCATGTGCCCAAAAAAAAAAATTAAGGTGCCCGTGTTGCTTTTTTTTTAATAGTTAAAAGGCGACGGCCCCTCTTTGGAAAAATTGTTTATTTGTAAAGGGGGGGGCGATCGCCCCTTTAAAAAACTTTCTCCATTTTACTTAGACTTTAATTTCTTTTTTTTTTTTTTTTT
>NW_027627898.1:0-2500 GCF_034508935.2 Berghia stephanieae | reverse complement strand
ATTTTGAAAGGAGAGTTAGTCGTTGTTCTTTCCGTCTGTCTTGTACCGGAGACCATCCAAGTTGTGTGATCATTGTAGTCATTTAAACAAAAAGAAAGAAAAAAAAAAACCCCAAAACGACACAAATTCAGCACCGCTATATTTCTCTGTCTATCTATCGAGCGGGTCAAATAAAATGATATTTGTGCGACCTTTTAATTCTGTTACGTCCGCGTTACGCAACAAAAACTCTGCATCTGGATCTGATTTATTGGACGACACCCACCAAGCGAATGGAGTTGGACGACGAAGAGGCATCTGCTATCCTGAAGGCATTTCCATTTTTTTAGATAGATTTTTCTTTTTTTTTTAAAACAAAATTTTTGTCTATTTTAACCGAAAATTTTTCCTTTTTTCGGATTCACAAAAAGAAATTTTTGGCTTATTTTTCATTTTTAATTTTCAACTTTTTTTTTGTCACCTTTGCTGTTCCTTTAGCTATCTCTTCTTCTTCTTCTTCTTTTTCTTCTTCTTCTTCTTCTTCTTCTTCTTCTTCTTTCTTCTTCTTCTTTTCTTCTTCTTCTTCTCTTCTTCTTCTTCTTCTTCTTCTTCTTCTTCTTCTTCTTCTTCTTCTTCTTTCTTCTTCTTCTTCTTCTTCTTCTTCTTCTTCTTCTTCTTCTTCTTCTTCTTCTTCTCTTCTTTCTTCTTTTCTCTTCTTTCTTCTTCTCTTCTTCTTTCTTCTTCTTCTTCTTCTTCTTCTTTCTCCTTCTTTTCTTCTTCTCTTCTTCTTCTTCTTCTCTTCTTCTTCTTCTTCTTCTTCTTCTTCTTCTTCTTCTTCTTCATCTTCTTCTTCTTCTTTCTTCTTCTTCTTCTTCTTCTTCTTCCTTCTTCTTCTTCTTCTTCTTCTTCTTCTCTTCTTCTTCTTCTTCTTCCTTCTTCTTCTTCTTCTTCTTCTTCTTCTTCTTCTTCTTCTTCTTCTTCTTCTTACTTCTTCTTCTTCTTCTTCTTCTTCTTCTTCTTCTTCTTCTTCTTCTTCTTCTTCTTCTTCTTCTTCTTTCTTCTTCTTCTTCTTCTTCTTCTTCTTCTTCTTTCTTCTTCTTCTTCTCTTCTTCTTCTTCTTCTTTTCTTCTTCTTCTTCTTCTTCTTCTCTTCTTCTTCTTCTTCTTCTTTTCTCTTCTTCTTCTTCTTCTTCTTCTTCTTTTCTTCTTTCTTCTTCTTCTTCTTCTTCTTCTTCTTCTTCTTCTTCTTCTTCTTCTTTTCTTTTCTTATCTTCTTCTTCTTTCTTCTTCTTTTCTCTTCTTCTCTTCTTCTTCTCATCTTCTTTCTTCTTTCTCTTCTTCTTCTTCTTCTTCTTCTTCTTTTCTTCTTTTCTTCTCTTCTTCTCTTCTTTTCTTCTTCTTCTCTTCTTCTTTTCTTCTTTTCTTCTTCTTCTTCTTTCTTCTTCTTCTTCTCTTATTCTTTCTTCTTCTTCTTTCTTTTCTTCTTCTTCTTCTTTCTTCTTTCTTCTTCTTCTTCTTCTTCTCTTCTTCTTCTTTTCTTTTCTTCTTCTTCTTTCTTCTTCTTCTCTTTTCTTCTTCTTACTTCTTCTTCTCTTCTTCTTCTTTCTTCTTTCTTCTTCTTCTTCTTCTTTCTTCTTCTTCTTCTTCTTCTTCTTCTTCTTCTTTTCTTTCTCTTCTTCTTTCTTTTCTTCTTCTTTTTCTTCTTTCTTTTCTTCTTCTTCTTCTTTCTTTCTTCTTCTTTTTTCTTCTTCTTCTTCTTCTTCTTCTTCTTCTTTTCTTCTTCTCTCTTCTTCTTCTTCTTCTTCTTCTTCTCTTCTTCTTCTGCTACTACTTCTGACTTGTAGAGAAGCGAATTCCCAGTTTGACAGTTTTTGTTAAAAGGAGGGTCATTCAAATCGGTCGATATTTGAAGGACGAAATTTCTGGCCTAATTTCTAAATACGTGTTTTTTTCAGAGTCCGACAACTCAGTGTCTTGGCTGGGAACATCTCAAATACACGACCATTCTTTCCGATTGCTCCTCAATTTCTTCATCCTGTAATTTGTATTATTTTAACCTGATCTCACCTCCACTCCAAATAAGAGATTGAGTAAGTCTTTTGACCACATTCCAATCACCCACCTACACCCTACTCTGACCGTTAGCCATAGGTAGCTTATATAGCCTGACACTAGAACACTCTAAGACTGGTAGTTTGACGTCATTGTTAAAGGTTTGTGACGCTTTTGGTGAGTTGTCGTTTAGTAGAGCTCAAGAAACCAAGTGATTCCATTGGTTGAACTGTTGAATACCTCTCACGATTTGTTTTCTTTTGTGGCCAAAGACTTGTCTTTTGACGTCATTTGATGGTCGTTGTCAGGGCGTAGCTATCATTTAAGTTATAACCTGACTCTGGAACCGAAAAAGACTTGTCATTTTGACGTCATTATTTGGTTTTTGCACCGCCTAGTGAAGTCGTCGTTAGGAGTGCTCATGGAAACAAGTGGTCCCATTGGTTGAACTATTGAATACAGCACACGAT
>NW_027627897.1:0-4786 GCF_034508935.2 Berghia stephanieae | reverse complement strand
AATATTAACCTTTTTTTAAAGTTGTACAGGTTTTTTGGGCTGAAAAAACCCCGAAAACAAACTTGCAAAATTTTTTTTTTTTTATGCTGTGTTTTGAAAAAATTATGTATTTACCTTCTGGAAGTTTTCCAAAAAACTTTCGGGGCCCCATTATGATAGTTTTTTGAAAAAAAACAAAACAAGTGGACGGGTATGAAAAGAATGAATTTGAATTATTTTATCTTTATATTGTTTGTGGTAGGGTTGCAGATTTGGAAAAAATTTTCCCATTTTTAAAATTTGTAAAAGCAAAATAGATAAAAAAATATTCAATGTGTAATGTAATAACAATTGTTTCCCTTTTGTTTTTAAAAAGTATCTTCTACAAATTCAATATGGAGTGGTTTAGAAAAAGGGGTTGAAGAGACAATTCTTTTTTATGATAAAAAGGTTTTGGGGCTAGGTGGGTAAGGGGATTTATTTTTTTTTTTTACATTTTTTACTTTTATATAAAATTAAAAAAAAATCCATTTTTCCCTTTTTTCTTTTTTTTTTTTAGTAGTTTCGGGCCTTTTTGGATCATGGAGTGGAATTTAAATGGTTTCTATGTTTAAAAAGGACAATGAACTTGACTTTTTATAGGCTATCATAAACATGCTCAAAGCGCTTTAAAAGGGCCCCCTGAAACGAACTGTAAATGTAAAAGAGAGTTATACTGTAGGGATTAGTTTTTTTTGAAGAGACCCCCGTTGAGGGGGTACTCAATTTACAATGAGTATGGTGAGAGAATGTGAGCTAAGAGAATTTTTTCAAAAAACAAAATATGCGCAAAGCGAGGCGAACCCCAGGATCTTGACCCGAAAGCGAATGTATCCAAAGCCAAAAAATTTGAAATTGCTTGCTCCCTTTGGATAGGATGTAGCTATCACAAAGTACTTTTGCAGATCTGAAGACCCCGTTAAAAAACTGGGGGCGAAATAAAATCCAATTTTTCCGGGGGCAATTTTTTGGTTTCCCTTTAGTGTGAGCGGTGCCCCAATGAGTATTGTTACCCCCCAATAATTAATGTTATCATTAAAAATAATTTATGTTAAAAAAGGTTTAATGTTTGAATTGCATAATTTTTGATTTTTTTTTATTTAAAAAATTTTTTTATTTTCAGGATTTGTTTTTGGGTCCCCGAAAATTTTTAAAAAACAGTGATGGAAAAAAATGTGTTGGTAAGTCCCCTTTTATGTTTAAGATAATAGTGTAAAAGAATTCAATTTTTTTTTGTCATGTAGGTAGTATCCCCTCGAATTATTAAAATAATTTGTATTTTGTGAGAAATTTTATTTGCAAAGCAAAAATTTCCTTGTTTAGTTGTTACTTTTGGGGTACCCTTTATTTTTTGCAGATTTTAAATTTTTATAGTAGAAAGTATTGTATGGTACACCTTGTTTGTTGGATTCATGAAAGTTACCTTTCCCCAAAAAAGACGGTTTCCCCCTGATTCTCACTTTTTTACCAGTCAATCAGATCCTTGCACAAACTTTGTTTAAGATAAACTAAAATTTAATTTTTTTAATCTTGATATTATTGTTATTCGGGAATTATTTATATGTGAAATTGGGTTTTTGAACTTTTTCTTGAAACAGTTTTTTGGAAAAATTTCCCCTTGGAAATATGTCTTGGAAAGATCCCCTGAAAGTAATAATGTTGTGTACCCTTTGTGAGGTCAAAAACCCGCAAATTTTATGCGTTGGATCGGATGATTTTAAACAACGAAATAAGGCTTTTTATGTTTAAAACAAATTTAAACATTCCGTTTAAAAAAAGGAAAAAAGTAAAAGTTTGTATACCCGATTTTGGATGACGAAAACAAAGTGTTGTGAATATTATTTTAAAAGATATGTTAAGAAACCCTTTCAAGTTTCAAAAAAATGTTTCAGGCTTTGTGAAACCCCCAAAAACTGTCCAAAAAGATAAAATTTGTCGTTTTATAAAAACTTGTATTAAAAAAAATGGTATTAAAAAATATCTGGTGATTGATTCGAGTTAAAGAGATATTGATATCTATTAATATTAAAAAGCAGTGGCTGGTAGGGCGTCGACTTTCAGAAAATTTTTAATAAACCTTTAGAAAAAGAAAAAGATATGTTTTTGGGATTAGCAAGCTTAAAAAAGTGGATTAGCTTGGTAGGTAGTTATGGGTTTGAAATTTTCGGGGAATTTTTGCATATTCTGGTACCAAAAATTTTAAAAAATGAATTGAGTTATTAAAGGGAAATTTGATGTAATTTTTTTGGTATACATGTACCCCTATTATTCACTGTGTTCTTTCCCCTGAAAGTCAAAAGTCTCATTTTAAAAATAAAGGGGATCATTAGTATGGAGAAAAGAAAAGTAATGAAGTGGGTATAACAAAATAAACCATATCGTTTGAATTGAGGAACGCGGGAAAACCAGTTTTTTGGGAAAGGAAAATGATATCTGAAGTACGTGGAATTATAAAAATTTCATTTTACAGGTAAGCCTTTTAAATTTTTAAATTTGTTGCCCCTTTCTTTAAATTCACCCCGCTTAAGTATCAGTCAGATTTGAAATTTTGGAAATGTAGGTTGATTAGTTCCCACTGGGTTTTTCCCTTGATTTTGATTTTCTTTTTTCCCATTTTTCATTTGACTATTTTCCATGTTTGTAAGGAGGCGGGGCGTGCCCCATGTTGAATTTTCCCTGTTGAAGTTGATTCTTTGGGAGGCCCATAGTGATTTCACCTTTCTGTGAATGTTTTGTTTCCACATTATTGGGTTTGAAAAAAGAGGGCCCGGGTTTTCCTTTTTATAGGGTTTATAACTAGGAATGGCCCTTGTCCATGGATATTGCTATCAAAAAGTGTGGCTTTTCTTTTTTAATTACGTTTGGATGGTTAAAATACCAGAACATTAGAGAAATTTTTTTTTTATTTTTCCCCCCGAAATTTATGAATTAATGATGTACCCGCAGTAAAGGCGTAAGTTATATCAGAATTGGCTATTAGATTTACAAAAAAATAGGTATTATGTTTTTTTTTTGTTCTTGTAATAATTAACATTAAATTGTTTTCTGTAGGATTTCAAGTAAAAATTTTAAAATTTAAAAACTGTCACTAGTACTTTTTTTAAATTTTTGGTTATCCAATTTTGTTAGATAGAGGTTGGATGGCTTCGGGATTTATTCCCATGTTTTAATTTAAATCTGCTTAAATTGTTGATGGGTTTCCCCTTTTTTCGATTGTGTAAATCCCAAATTTTAGTTGTCAAATTGGGAAAAAATTTAACATTTTGATTACATTTTTAAGAGAAGAAAGGAAAAAATTTAATTCTTTTTAAATTGACATTAAGAAAACAAATGGGTCTTTTTTTTTTTTTTAAAAAATTAGTAAACTTTGACATGTCAAAAGAGTATTTGTAATGTGTGAAACTAAGATTTCAATTTTTTAAAAACCCTTTGTTACTAATAAATGAGTCAAAAAAGAAAATAAAAAAATCTTTTTAAAAAAAGGGATGGATAATAATTTTTTTAAATTATGGTTATTTCCAAGATTTATTTAAGTTTATTTTTTTTTGGAAATTTTTTGTATGTTTTTTGGGGGAAAATTGGGGGGAAAAAGAGGACTTTTTTAAAAAAAAAAAAATTTAAAAAACTGAAAAGTTAAGAATTCAAAAATTTTAAATTTATCTTTTTATTTTTTTGGTCACATCAGGCAGTTTTAGATTTTGGGGGATGTCATGGAGGAGACCCAAAAAGGGAGATGACGTAAAGGATGGGAAAATATTTTTAAAAATAGAAGAGACCCTATAATGTATGTTTAGTTTTTATATGCCGGGAAAATTGGGGAAAATTTCCTCCCCTGGTAATTTGTTTTACAAGATGATGGGTTTTGGATGCCCCAGGTGTTTCTTTTGTTTTTTTGTTTTAAAGGGTAAATTATGATACAAAATCGTAAAAAATTAGAAAATGATAAAAAAAGTAACCTTAGTTTATAAACCCCCGTTACTCTCATGTTTTTTTCAAATTTAAAATTCCCCCCGGTTTATGATCCCACTAGAATTGTTTTTTTTTTCTTTAGGCTTTCTTCCCCCAATTGTAGCAAAAAGTGAGCTAATGTAGATGGATTGATGATTTTTCTATTTTGACGTCGTGTTTATTTTTTTTCCTTTTTTTTAAAAAAAGGTTTTGTATGAGAAATGAAATTTTGGAAAATATAGATTTTTTTACAATACATTCTTATATTTTTGACAGGTTCGCCAAATGATTGGGTGAACAGGTGGGAGGCTTTAAAAGAATGCCGCTGAAGCCCCAACCCATTCAAAGGTGAAATACCAAAAATTAAAAACGTTTTTATGGTTTTTTGGTTCTTTTGTTTTTAAAAAAAATAGTTATTGTTTTAGTGGCCAAATTTTTTAAATGGGATTTTTTAATTCTATTTTGGGGTCTTTCATTCAAAATTTTTTAAAAGTGGGAAAAAAGTATGAATTTTTTTGAGAAATTGTGTGTGACCCAAAATTTGAACAGTCTAAATTTTCTAAGCATTATAAGTGATAACCCCAAAAAAATAAGGCAAGAACCTTGTTTTGGTTTATAGATTTTTTAAAAAAGTTTGGAATTAATAAATATATTTTCTTATAAATGCGATGTTTGTTTCTAGATTTACTTACCAGATCTTAGATTTCATATTTTTAGGTTATATATTATATTTAATTTTTTGTTAGGTTAATATTCTGAACCCTGTCACTTCATTTTTTTGGGTTTGATTGAAGTTTTTTGTTTTTAGGATATTTAGTTT
>NW_027627896.1:0-4779 GCF_034508935.2 Berghia stephanieae | reverse complement strand
CCATAATTAATAAAGGGGACATTCCGAAAGCTCACATCCCCATTTCTTTAAATTTGTATTTTCACCTTTGATATTTTGTCGGGATTTTTTTATTCAATTTGTCTTTATATCTAGAAGTTTTTTTAAAAGCCTAGAACAAACCTTGATAGATTTGTAAAAGTTTAAAATTTCTTAATTTGACCATTGTTTTCATTTTCAGCCGCCATTTTGATTTGTTAAATTTTGAAAGGTAGTGCAAAGCATCCGAGATTGTTTTTTTTTTCTATTAGGGTTACTCGAGTGGATGATTTTTTTCCTTTTAGGCATCAAAATATTATTAAGGCTAGGGTGTTTGTTTTTCCTAGGGGTTAATTAAAGGTACGAATTTTAAAATTTTTTCTTGGGGTTAGTTTGAGGGAATATATTTATTAAATATATTATTGGGCCACACAGAAAAAATCAACCGAAGATATACCAAATTACACAGACAACGATGTTTACCAATCTGCCCTCATTAAATGATGGTGAGTACAGTATCGAATGAAAATAGTTCTTTCCCCGCGAAATTGCAGGCTTTTTACTCAGAAGAATTGTGCATTCCTCAATGAGCTTTTTTGACCTTGTTACAATGACTTGTGAATATGAGAAAAATTTAATCCTGTTTGATGTTGAAACAGAACAGTTACCCTGCGTCTTTCTTTCTTTGGACAAGAAGAAGGTGAAGCATATTAGACATAAGCTCGATGAATGCGTGCTTGACTACACCCACAAATGGCGATTGTCACTTTAAATATCGAAATAAATTTTTAAATGAATTTAATGAAGTATCTGACGGAAAGTGGCATCCGCAAAATTACATCCGATTCCCCAAATAAGAGTTGTGAACTTGATATTCTTTCAACACATATCACCAAGGTGAACTCGCACCAATAATTACAGAAATTATCAATAACCCCTTTGTCTTCAGGAAAAGTTCCTCTCTTTTTTTAAAACAGCAATTATAAAACCAATTCATAAAGAAGCGTGACCTTTGTCAAAACGATCTTAAAAACTACTGCCCTGTGTCGTAACTTTCCCTTTTTGTCAAATTACTCGAGAAGGTGGTTCTGAACAGCTCCTTGCTCATATTCAGTTGAATGGTCTATTGGAATATTTTCAATCAGCTTATAGATCATATCACTTGACTGAAACTGCTCTCTTAAGAGTTTTTAATGACATTGTTTTTAAACATTGAACAGATGTTGGGTAGGGATTGGAAAAGAAAAATAGAAAATCAATTCATAACTCTCCTCTCCTCTCTTCTCTCCTCTCTCTCTCTCTCTCTCCTTTTCTCTCTCTCTCTCTCTTTCTCTCTCTCTCTCTCTCTCTCTTGCCATGGTGTCATCCCATCTCTCTCTCTCTCACTCTCACTCTCTCTCTCTCTCTCTCAGCAGAAGAAAGTAGAGAAGAAACTTCACACAAACACATATTTAGGTCATTAAGATCTTGCACTCTAAAGGGGCTGGACCACACCTAGGTGTCTTTCTACTTTTAAGAAGTTATTCTATTGCGCTTGAACCCACGTTCTTTGGATCGTGGTTTCATTCACCATATTTTGTGTCTGCTCTTAATTACTATGCCATCAGTAGTGGCGATAATGTAGAATTGCTTTGACTATGAGTCTTTTGAACGAGCTGGTCCCAAAACAATGTTTCATCAGTTGTAATAGTATTATTGTCAAATGCATCAGATGGTCCTCTCAGTTCCAATCTGTTTATAACGCATTTAGTATGACGTCATTGTGTGCACACTCAATAGGTATATGCGAGGCTGGCTGTGGGAAAAGCAGGAAGATGCAGCAAGCTTCGATTCGAGATATGAGCCAATATAGAAGAATAAGTGTTTCCCATAACAACAAATTTTTATTCAGAAAAAAAATCATAACTTGGGTTCTAATAGACATAGAAAGAAAAATTTAAAGTGGTGAGTGAATCAGTAAAATTTATTAATCTATCACAAGGTACTTTCTGCCAAATCTAACAGACCGTGCTGCCTATTCATTGCTGGTGGACAGAGGAGTCGAAAAAAAAATCTTGACTGCACCCAGGATCAATCTTGATCCCCTTTGGGTGTGAAGCAAGTGCTCTATCAATTGGGCTATCCGGACCCCAAACAAATAAAAAAAATGACAGTACTGGCACAATTCTGATAACATATACTTCATTGATCCTTTGTGGTATTTAATCAGTGAATCTGTGGGCTTAAAATTGATTTCAAACTTTAGGGGGAGGTCAAAATAAACACAAAATCATTTAATTTTTCCCAGTCAGGAATGAACAGCTGTAGCTATTACATTAGATCAGTGTGTGTTTTATTTTAAAAGGGTTTAAAACGTGCAGGGCTTTAAATTGCCATTTAAAAACCTGTACATATATGGGTAAATGGTTAAAAAAAATGCTTTATTTTTAAACACTGAATGAAATGATTCCCAATTCTAACTGCATTCCTGTTGGCTGAAACAAGAGAGAGAGGCAGGGATGTCGCAAACACTTTGCAAAGCCTCCAGGGCATGAAAGGGTTGGGTTTTTTTTTTTTGTGTGTGTTTTGGTTGGGGGGGGGGGGGGGGGGGGGGGGGGGGAGATTCAAATCAAATGGTTTTTTTTTTTTCCTCTTGCACTTTGCCCACGATCATCATAAATCACTTATGACTGATTTTTGTCCACTTCAAATTTTGACGGTTTCAGAAAATTGATCCAATTTTTATTTTTTTATATTTTTTGGCGCTTTTACAATCGAATTCAGAAAAGTGTGTGATACACTTACTGCCCATTTACTACATTATTTTCAAAACTTTTTTATTTTGTTTACTGACCTTAAACAGGTACATGACCTTATTTTTTCCCCAGTCACGGCCTCACTGATGCAATGCAATTTCCAATTTGTTATATAAGTTTTGGTAGGATATGTTTTTTTCTCATTTTCTGAGAGATTTGTGTCTTTTTCTTAAAATTGAAATTTCTTGTCCACATCTTTGTTTTTGGCCCCCCTAACAATGGGTATTTCTCATTTTTTGAGAAGCTCTTACTTAAAATTTTTTTTATTATTTGCTAATGAAGTTTTAAAATATAGCATGGCTGGACTGTAAGATTCGAGTGCAAGAAAGCCACCATTTTACCAAGATCCTTCATTTATACATTGCTTATGTTGTAATAAACTCAAAAAACTTGATTAACGAAAAATGAAGACATCAAACGGAGAGAAATGCTAGCTCAAACTGTATTCAGAGAACTACAACGTTTGGAACAAGGACGAACATCGTTGATGAAAATAAAAGAATACGCCTTTACAAAGCGTTAGGGCTGACAATCCTTAGTACAACTGTGGTACGTGGGGTCTTACAAAAAGAATTTGGACACCCTGGACTCCCTTCATCGCAAACAATTGAGACGAGTTATTGGGGTACATTGGCCAGACCTAATCAGTAATGAGGATGTATATGATAGATGCAGAGTACAACCAGTCAGTACGCGTCGTTAAAGAAACAAAGATAGAAACTGTTCGGACACATGCTCCGACGAGATGAAAATATTCCAGCACAAGCCTCAATGGATGATTACTTCTAACTCAAGGAGCCAAATACAGAGGATGTACTCGAACTTCACTTCCAGCCAACTTCAGTCACAGCCAACATCTCAAAAAAATATCAAATACATTTAGAAACAGCAACCGAAGAATCTGATTTCAACAACACAAGGAAACATTCAACTGCCTCAGCACCTTAACACACAGGATGACATTCTAAAGCTAAGAACACTTGCACCAGACAGAAATTTATGAAAACAAATTACTAACAGGAGTCTAGAAACAGACTGACACACTCTAAGACACTCGAAGTAGCACACATTCATGACAAGTGTCCATAGAGACTGTGCAACCATAGTTATTATTATTATTATTATTATTATTATTATTATTATTATTATTATTATTGTTTATTATTATTATTATTATTTTTATTATTATTATTATTATTATATATTATTATTATTATTATGTTGTTATTGTTTATTTCAGAATGGAAGAAAGTTGAAGATGGGTTAAAGAAGAGCACAAACCAGGAAGGTATGTTAGCCCAACAATGAATGAAATGGGGAAAAAGGTTTATCAATTTGGTTCATTAGTTATGTATTCAAGTTAAGACTGGGGGGCAACGTGGCTCAGCGGTTTTGGTCTTTGCTTCGTACCGAAAGGTACCAAGTATCGATCACCTGTCGCTGGCGATGTGTGCCTTGAGCAAGTCACCTCGTCCTTGCTCAATTTGCGGTGTTGCACAGTGGCTGAAGCTTGGGTTATTCCAGTCTTCCCTTGGAATAGACCCTAGAGACCAATTTCCCCTATGGGATGAATAAAGAGAATTATAATTTTATATTCAATTTAAGTTTCTATTTTTAAAATAGCCGCATAGTACAGCTTCTAACAATGGGACACATTTTGTATCCAGAAAGAAGGAGTGGAGCAGGCAGTAATGTTGCTGGTAACAAGAAGTGGAGTGATTGAATTAGAGTTTTCCAGAGCACCCTAGAAAAATAAAAACTTTTGCAGGATGGGAGTTGAATTTGATATGGTACCCCATTTACAAAACCCTCAGCCTGGCTGTGAGGGGGGTATCTAAATTGACCATTCCCGAGAAGTTGTGTCAAACGTCATGCCTATCTATCAAATTTAAAAAAAAATTTTTTTTGGGGTGGTTGATGGGGTGCGATTGGGCACCTTCCCCATGGTCAGTTGGTTGGGACCGTATGAGTCTTTTTAACATTTTTC
>NW_027627895.1:0-4790 GCF_034508935.2 Berghia stephanieae | reverse complement strand
TATTTACCCGCGCCGGGACAAAATTTAGAATAGTCAATTAAAAAAAAAGGGGGGGGGGGGGGGGTAGTGGAAGCTGGGTAGCTAGGAGTTGTTATGAGGTATTATTCGGAAATGTTATAGAAATGGATGCATTCGGGGAGAAGTAGTGACGCCCCAAATCTTGAGTCATTTTCCCTCAAGGTATCGGGTAGGGGGGTTTGGAAAAAATGGACAATGAAGGAAATATAAATAAATGTTCTGTAGTAAAACATGTTTTATCATATTAGTTTTTTGTTAATTTTTTTGATTCCCCTTCATCACAATCACCATCATTATCCCCTTGTGTATCTTTATTCATTATCATTATATCATTATCATCAGCAGCAGCAGCAGCAGCAGCAGTAGAAGCAGCAGCATCATAAACATTATTAGCATCATTCCCTCTACCACCATCATCATCATCATAATCATCATCATCATCGTCGTCGTCGTTATCGTCCTCTGTCGTCATCATCATCGTCATATCATCTTCTTCTTCATGATCATACGAGGAAAATCCTCGGCAGACCTTTTCCCAATGATTTTTCCAAACCCACATCAAGTTGGGAGATATATTGCTTACATTTTGTCCACAAAACAATATCTTTTAATTGCGTTTGAATGACGAAGAAAGGGAATTTATCTGGTTTATTTTAAAAAATAACAGCACTCATTATATCGTGCTAAGCATAAAATAGGATATAAAATGTTTTCTATCAGCTGCTTATTTTTTGCTAGTTGGATATGGAAAAGAGAAAGAAGAAGGGGGTATGGGACACAAAAAATATGGTTTTTCACAATTTGTGCCATCTCTACCGACCCCGACGTATACGCTTATATGCGGTCTGATAAACCAATTTTACTATGGACTATCGCTGTAATAGAAATCACTCAAAATGGCGTAAAATGTTGTCCATTACAACAATGTTAAATTAGGCACATAATGGCGTTCGGACGTCAGACATACTAATATGTATTATCTCGGTCTCTATCAATTAAACACCTGAACCCAATGACACATATTCAATCCCTGCCACATACATACAACATACACAAACATTTATACATTTTACACACACACACACACACACACATATATATATATAATATATATATATTAATATTTTTAATATATATATATATAAACACACACAATTATAATATAAGTGTGCAAAGACTGAAACCTGGGATAGACGAAATAGGCTATCACACAAGTTTTACTTACAAATGAATCATTAATTAGGTGTAAGTTCACTTCTGATTGAATAAATCCGTTGCAACATACCTTTATTATCATCCGTGATCTGGAAAAAGACGGCTTGTTTTTGGGTAGATAAATTGCCGTCATAGCGTTTACTTGTTCCTCCCCTGGTGGATGATCTTTCAAGAAATAGACTTTGGCCGCAAGGTTGACGAAGTCCTTGAAAACTCCGACTGGAAAACATGTTATGAGGACCAAATGAGTTCTACGTCCAGCTAGAAATATGAGATCAAAGTCTGGGAATCAATTCTTGTGAAGCCAAATGACTCACAAACTGGCGAGCATGCGTTTTAAACATCCGGGACCCTTTTCTGGAAATCCCTTCCAAGATATATCATAGACAGTAATGATGTAGAATTCCTTTAAAAAAAACATCTTTAAAAAGTTTCTTTTAAAAATGTAACACTGTAGAATTATATTGCTTTGTTTCAAACTGTACTTTTTTAGTTGATTGTGTGTTTAAGTGAAATTGTCACGTAACTGTTAAGCGCTTAGAGCTTTTTAGATACAGGGTAAGGCGCTATATAAAGCCATATATTTTATATTATTAATGAGTCCAAATGAGCATTATTCAATTCCAATCTCTGAGTTTGAAACATACATTTGCTTGCTCCTTGTCAGATAGGAATCCCAATTATCCCTTGTTTCCTCAATTTGATATTTTTCAAAAATAAGAATGGAGCTACTAAAATTATATACATAACATTTTGTATGATAACTATTAATTTATCGACTTAGCTATCTAACTAGATACATAATAGTAGACGTATATGATATTAACTTACAGAGACGTTGGTCTCAACTTTGTAGCCTCGTTGTAGACAATCACTGTTGCGGTCATTCGACCATCCATTTTATATTGGTGTTGCTGTGTATGGGGAGAGCTAAAACCTTGATCGTCTTCTTCGAATTCCCGTTATCGCCGTAAATGAACTTGATTTGAGGAGAGTTCGGTGTGTTAGTTCCGTGTACGTCACCTTGAATGTGGCAGGCTCTGGAACAGTTTTTATGATCTATCAATAGTCTAAGTCAGATTAGTCTTTAGATGTTTTACTAGTGCAATAACAGCAATCCCTTTGATAATACGATGATGAAGATGATGATGATGATGATGATGATGATGATGATGATGATGATGATGATGAAGATGATGATGATGAAGATGATGATTTAGAGGAGAAAGAGGGAGAGGAGGAGGAGAAGGAAGAAGTGGAACCGGAGGAGAGAAAGGGAGGAAGAGAAGGAGGAAGAGTACATGGTGATGATGATGATGATGATGATGAATGATGATGATGATGATGATGATGATGATGATGATGTGATTGATGATGATGATGTGATAATGATGATGATGATGAAGTCACACAAAATAAGCACCCTGAACTTACCGTTAAACTTTACATCGCTTACAGGATCCACAACGACACCATTGCTTGAACGCCTTCGATAATATCAACAACCCAAAATTTAGAGACGTCTCAGTGGTGATCTTGCTGTAACCGTGACCGTTCTGTAACTGTGTTTACGTAGGTTTTTTGGTGAGTATCACATCGTCCTGGCCGCTGGCTGTTAAAAAATATCTTTTTGCATAACCCAGCCTCTTTAAATTTTTTTTGGTAAAATTTAAGTGTTTCATACCTGCCTACTATTACGAAAAATTCGCAGAATTACGAAATTTTGACTCCGAACTTTATGAGCATCTAGTCATTTTATTATTAAAAAGAAATGTTTTTTAAAATAATTAAAGGATTTTATGTGTTTTTAATTATGAGGTAAATTGTTAAATTTTTAAAAGTTAATTATGGCTCAATTGTTGTTCAAAAATTTCGTTTTTTTAAATTTTTAAAATTGGGAGGTTGGTGGTTGAACCCAAAACTAAATGAATATTTAAAACAGGAAAATTTATAAAAGAGAATAATCAAGATCAAATTTTTTTTAAAATTAAAATAACCAAATTCTTCCAGATATTTTGATAATATGCAAAGGAAGGGTTTATAATTTTAGTTTCCCCATTTTCAATGCGTTACGTGCCCTTTTTTTGTTTTCCATTTTTTTTGTCCCAATCGTAAAAACCCAGGATATATTTATGTGAGGTATTTCGGGGCCCCAAAAAAGTTTTTTAATTCTTTTTGTTATTTACAATAGTTGATTTTTGCCTTTTTTAATGGAAATTGTTTTGATTGTTTTTGTATAGGAAAATTTTTTAAAACGCTTTGATATTTAAATTTTTAAAAAATCTTTTAAATGCCAAAACCGAGTTTGCCCCAAATACCGTCAATAAACACGTTGAAATTTTTTGTTTAAATTGAAAAACGGAATTTGGGTATCGAGTAGATGATTTTTTGGGGAGGGTTTTTGTTTGTTTTTTTCTTTTTTGTTTGTCGGATTTCATACAATTGTTTAGATTTTTATTTACCCCGGTCCCTGTCTTAATTTTTTAATTTGATATGTTCAATTGTGTCGTAGTCTAATAAAGAAAAGATTTGAGTTTTATGTGATATTGAATATTTTGGTTCTTTCAAATTTCTGTAAACTGATATTTTTTGGTTTAATCTGGTGAATTTAATATTCAAATAATAATTAGAAACGATTTCCTTAATAATACAAATTTTAAAATTTTTTTTAATAAATTAGGGGTTGAATTTGATTATAAATTTTAATTTTAGAAAAATCATAAAATTTAAAATTTTTATTATATTAATATAATATTATTATATAAATTTTTATTTTAATATATATATAAAATGAGGTTTTTATTTTTGTTGATATTTGTAAACCCAAACATTACTTGTGTAATACGGGTGTAGAAAGTTTTTTTGTTTAAAAAAGAAAATAAAAAAATTTAAAAAAGGGTCCATGAAAACTAAATGTTTTAATTTTCTTAACCCTGTCTTTTTCCAATCCCCAATGGTTGCTGGCTACCCAAAGCAAATTAACTAGTTTGCGTTTTCCCTGTGTTTTTTGGTTTCTAGGTGTGGATTCAATAAAAAATTTTTTATTCCCCGGTTAGGTTCCAATTTGGTATGTGAGTAAATAAATAATATCCTTTATGTAGCCCCAAAAGGGGAAAAATAAGGAGTTTTGCCCCGTAGGCGGTGAGGCAATCGAGTCCCCAAAAATCGAATGGAAAGTTTTGGTTCAGAATTTTTCCAACGGCTTGTTCCAAAGGGGGAGGAAACCCTTTTTAATGAAAAAAATTTTCCCGGTGAAATTTCCCAAGAGGGAGTGTATGAAAAATTTTGGTATTTTATTATTTTTTTACAGTAATTTTAGGGTAAAGAAAAAGGGGATAATATTGTGCCTTGGAATACGGTTCACGTTGTATTCGAAAATTTTTAAAATGTTTGGGTTTTATTTTTTAAAAAAATGTTTTTTGTTTGAAATGGCCTCCCAAATGGACTAAGGAAGTTTTTGGGTTGTTTTGGGTTTTTTTTCAGAATACTTTTTTCAAAAAGGGTTTATGGATGTTGTAACTTCAAAAAAGAACGAAAGAAAATAGGGCTTTTAAGTT
>NW_027627894.1:0-4788 GCF_034508935.2 Berghia stephanieae | reverse complement strand
GTGGATAGCTCAACTTAGAGCCACCTCCACCTCCCAGGGGGAGTTGTCGACCAATAAGGTCGCAGGTTCAAACCCCACCACCGCCGCGAAAAAAAATTTTTTATTCTCTATTGTCTTCTGGCACTTTTCTACTCACTTCATATCTTGTTGTTACCAACATAAGTGCCTGCTCCACTCATTTTCTGAATTAAAATTCACCCCATACACCGGAGCATACTCAATGTCTCAATCGTTTCTATGTTATATGTTTGTGTGAGAATATTGGCTATTAAGCTTAACTGTGGTCAAAATTATTTCGCGATGGTGGTGAACGAATCGGCGATCTCAAGAAGTGGGTGAGAGAGGGATCTAGAAATGACTTTGGTTTGAAAACGAATATTTTTGTGTTCGTGGATAGCTCACACGGTAGAGCCACGCTCTCACACTGCCAGGCGGAGTTGTCGTACCAATAAGGTCGCAGGTTCAAACCCCACCACCGCCGCGAAAAAATTTTTTATTCTCTATTGTCTTCTGGCACTTTTCTACTCACTTCATATCTTGTTGTTACCAACATAAGTGCCTGCTCCACTCACTTTTCTGAATTTAAAATTCACCCCATACACCGGAGCATACTCAATGTCTCAATCGTTTCTATGTTATATGTTTGTGATGAGAATATTGGCTATTAAGCTTAACTGCTGGTCAAAATTATTTCGCGATGGTGGTGAACGAATCGGCGATCTCAAGAAGTGGGTGAGAGAGGGATCTAGAAATGACTTTGAGTTTGAAACGAATATTTTTGTGTTCGTGGATAGCTCACACGGTAGAGCCACGCTCTCACCTGCCAGGCGGAGTTGTCGTACCAATAAGGTCGCAGGTTCAAAACCCCACCACCGCCGCGAAAAAAAATTTTTATTCTCTATTGTCTTCTGGCACTTTTCTACTCACTTCATATCTTGTTGTTACCAACATAAGTGCCTGCTCCACTCACTTTTCTGAATTTAAAATTCACCCCATACACCGGAGCATACTCAATGTCTCAATCGTTTCTATGTTATATGTTTGTGATGAGAATATTGGCTATTAAGCTTAACTGCTGGTCAAATTATTTCGCGATGGTGGTGAACGAATCGGCGATCTCAAGAAGTGGGTGAGAGAGGGATCTAGAAATGACTTTGAGTTTGAAACGAATATTTTTGTGTTCGTGGATAGCTCACACTGTAGAGCCACGCTCTCACCTGCCAGGCGGAGTTTGTCCGTACCAATAAGGTCGCAGGTTCAAACCCCACCACCGCCGCGAAAAAATTTTTTATTCTCTATTGTCTTCTGGCACTTTTCTACTCACTTCATATCTTGTTGTTACCAACATAAGTGCCTGCTCCACTCACTTTTCTGAATTTAAAATTAACGGCCAGGTACTCATTCCACACCGAAGTACGGTGAGAGAAATTTTGAGTAAAGAGTCTTTTCCAAAGGACTCAACTATGAGCCGAGCGAGGCTCGAACCCATTACAATCACAACCACCACATAGCCCCACCATCACTACAAAACAACAGACATTTTGTGATTGTCAACGAAACGCAAAATAATAAAAATAATAGTAATATTTTTAAAAAAACAAAATTTTAATAAGGATAATAAGAAGAAAACTTTTTAAAAAAAAAATAGAAATAAAAATATGTAGTTTGTTTCTATTTTGTGCCCAATCCTCTTTACAATTAAGCTCTAACTCTAGGCTCAAAGGCTACTACAGTAGAACTCGG
The DNA here is from genome assembly GCF_034508935.2 of Berghia stephanieae. Taxonomy (NCBI): domain Eukaryota; kingdom Metazoa; phylum Mollusca; class Gastropoda; order Nudibranchia; family Aeolidiidae; genus Berghia; species Berghia stephanieae. The sequence continues at coordinate 3,045 of NW_027627894.1, read as the reverse complement.
AAATAGCGAGTTCGCGGGTTCATCCTGATTACTCGTTTTTCCCGAGTTCTCGCTATTCCCGAATTGCCAGGAAAGGTCACTCGGCCGTACAAAAATATGGAAAGACAATGCGTGTGTGTGTGTGTATGTATGTGTGGCCGTGCGTGCGTGAAAAATGACTGTGTGTGGATAAAGTTGGGTGAGGGCGGGGTTTGAACACAGCCTTCGTTTAACTACGTAATGATGGCCACAGGTTGAATTTGATCCCCCCCTTTCCCATTTCCATCAAGATTTCGTGTTGTGCGAGTGTTTGTTTTGCATTGGCACAGTGACATCTTTATTATGAAGTCCTAGATAGGCATGTTTGATGAGGGTAAGCAAGCGCATCACTCAATCACTGACCCACTGAAATGATGGTTCCACGCTCCCCTCTCTCGCTGATCGCGTCTTTCGTTAACAAATGCGACTCGCTGACCGATGCTGCGAAGTGAGGCATGTTGACATGTTAGTGCCAGTGCTTACCTCGCGCCTCGCTTTGGCACCACTTTGGGTGAAAATTGCCCCCCACACGCACACAAACACACACACTCAACCCCCACCCAAATTTGTTTCGCCAACTATGTACTCTAGACTAGGTACTATGTAATATTACTCGTAACAAAAAATAAGAAAAGAAAAGAAGCTAGGCAAAAAATATTTAAATCGCCCTTGTCTGGGTGTTTTGCTTTACTTCGTTCGAAGTCCTAGGCGGGGGCAGGAAATGCTCGTTATTTCCGAGTTGACCTCTTTTTCATACTCGCTACTTGCATGCTAATTTTATTGACTTAATTAAGAGAAAAAAACGGGGATTTAGATTTTACCTCGCTATTTCCGAGTATGTTACTTTCAGTTCTACTGTACTGCATATAATTCATATAATAACTGAAATGAATGATGTCTACTGGTGCAGTACTACTGCGAATAACAATACGACGCTATTTACAATTACTATTAGCAGTTCGATACTACTGCGAATAACGAAAATGACCGCTATCTACTATTCGCAGTACTACTGCAAATAGAGGAAATCATTATCCACAGTACTACTTCGAATAGAGGAGGCCTTATGTCTTATGTAAAATGGAGTGTCGCCGCTCTAAAGTCTAAAGTACTTAAAGTGACTTTAACTTTTAAAGGGTAAAAAATGCTTTCTATTTCTAGCTAGACTGAGGAGTCTACTATAACTATAAGTATAAGTAAGAGTAGGAGGGAAGTTAGTTAGAGAGAGAGAGAGAGAGAAGAGAGAGGGGAGAGAGAGAGAGAGGGAGAGAGAGAGAGAGGGGGGAGAGAGAGAGGAGAGAGAGAGGGCGAGAGAGAGAGAGAGAGAGAGAGAGAGAGAGAGAAGAGAGAGAGAGAGAGAGAGAGAGAGAGAGAGAGGATAATAAAAATATATGACAAAACCAGTCCATTATACCTATTTCTATCAAAATCAAAGTCCCTGGTTCACGCCGCAACTAAACAACACTGACTGCTGAATGAAGAGTTACCATTAGAAATCTAGTTCTAGCAGTCATGAATCATCTGGGCACTTTAAGTGTTTCGATTTAAATAAGTTAAACCGACGTTGAAGGACATGATCGAGAAAAAAGGATTGTGGAAAAGAACTCTCAACTTCGTTGAGTATTTGTGCATTTTATTTGCTTGTTTGTTTTTCCCCATTTTATTTAAGGGATACAAAGAAGATAGATGTGAAAAGACTAAGACCAGGGCATTTTATAAGGTACTCTTATCAAATAAACGTTTGTATACTAAAGATATATACACAATCACACAAAATGAAAAGATTTGTCAGTTGTAATTTTAAAGATAAAACATTGTTTGCTGATTTTAGTGTTTACTAAACCATTTGTTACAAATATATTATAATTGTTAACTCTTGGCTATGCAAATCAATATAAACATAATAGTTTTTTGTTTATATTTCAAACTGTTTACACCACAGAAATTATATTATCTGTCACATTATGAGGTAGTACAGCACGAAATGAACAATTTGGCATTTTATAGATAAACTCTCTGACATTATTAGGTAGCAGATAGAAACTGTGTTTTCCGTCCATCAGTGGACAGAATACACAACTGTGTACACCGGAAAAGATTATAAGGGCGAAACTGTTTGACCGAGAGCGAGAAGGCGAGATGGCCAGCTGTTTTAGCGCTTTCTAGAGTAATATTTTCTTTCTTTCTTTCTTTTTTTTAACCTCCCTTGAAAAAAAAAATCATAATTTTCAACTCCAACACGTTGACACAATTCCTGGTGACTCGAGAAGTTTTATCGATTTTAACATTTGTTATTCATTCACTTTTACTCAATTTTAAGTTTATTATTTTAATTTAGGACACAGTTAAGATTTTGGATACGAGAGACTCTTTCCTGACTTTAGAAATACAATTTTTAGATACATATGTTCACTTTGTCTTGCCTTTTGAAAGTTATATTCGTTTAATAAATATTGGAATGAAATCAAATGACATACAACCTATTTAATTTTTTAAATATTTTCCCTCTTGTTGCTTTCATTATATGTCACTTGTTGCATCTTTGTATTCTTTCTCGAATTCATGAACAGCCACTTGAAATTGTATTCCAGAAATATAACAGTAATGTCGTCTAATACTAATAGGGGAATAATGAATTCCAATAGGTATTGCTGTGAGATTTTATCCTCGTCCTGAAGTTCTGTGGGTGGAATTCCCCTTAGGGTAGGGGAACGTTGCTGTCTTGGTATGTTGTTGATTGGCCCTTTACCGTGCTGTCTTCCCCATCGACTTTTTATCATTTTTCTTTTCCATATTCTTGTTCTGGAACAGGATTGAGACCCCCCTTTGGCTTCCCCCTGCCTGAAATCATATAGAGGGAGGGAGATAGTTAAATGGCACTTGGCTTGTTTTGTGAGAAGTGATACTTTTACTTTTTAATATATTTTTTAAATAAATCATTTCCCCGATTAAAGAGAGTCTTTTAAATTTAATACGAGTATGAATAAAACCCTCTAATATTATCTCCTTTTTTGGCGAGAAACCCCG
>NW_027627893.1:0-4786 GCF_034508935.2 Berghia stephanieae | reverse complement strand
TGATTTTTGTTTTTCTTTTTATTGTTTTTTATTTTTGGTTTTTTTTTTGGTTGTTAAAAAAAAATGGTTTTGTGACAAGTTGAATGTATTTTGTTTCGAGAAGATGTAATATTGTTCAAATTCACCTTGTATTTGTTATGACTTGTTGCTCTTAGCAATTGTTAAACCGTATTTTGTTAATTATTTCTATATAAACTGCTTAACCCTAGGTTTAGTAGCTGAGAATTTCCTATCTTGGTAATAATGTTTATGTTAACCGTTTGAGGCAGTCAGAGACTATTAAATTTTAATTCAACTTGTTGCTGGATGATGTTTACTACTAGTATCTTATGCACCGAGACTAACAACGTGACTAGCTTTCAATGCATATGTTACAATGACATTTATTATTCTCACTTCGCTCAAAAACGATTAAAAAACATAAGGAGAAACATTTTTATTTTCCAAATTTCCAATGGCATGCACATTCTGTCGCCTCTGAGGTCAAACTGTGACCTTTCTATTGCCGTAACATTACTTTTGTTGCCTTTAGGACCAAAACTGTAGGTTGTTCATAACAAAGTGGCGTGTTTGCTATGATTTATAATGTGCAAGCTTTTAAAATTAAAACTTGTTCAAGTTTTTTTTCAAAAGGCATTGGCTTATTACGAAACTGGCTTCACCCGACAATAGTTTTAAGTAGGTTTACCCTCGCCCTAGCTAGAACACCCTCGATTGATCCATGATGATGTCAAAATCCTCCATTTTATATATCTGTTTCTTCAACTTCCTCATGAATGTTTACGCAGGTTTCCATCTACTATTTCTTCTCCTCCAAACATTTTGACGTTTTCTTTTAATTCAATTATAGATTGTTAAATCTTGTTTTGCTTTTAAAAATTATTATTATTATTATTATTATTATTATTATTATTATTATTATTATTATTTATTATTATTATTATATTATTATTATTATATTATTATTATTATTATTAATATTATTATTACCGGCGCACATCTGACACACATCTCGAGAATATTTTTTCATACTCTGACAAAACTTCTTTTTAAAATTTGACATGACAAAACTTTTACTTCAAATATCGATCTGTGAAAATGACCCCAATTTGTCAACAAGTCAAAAAACGTTCGTCTTCTTTGAAAGTCATTTGAATATATCGTTATATAAAGTCCACCCAGCAGTAATTGGGTAGCTGGGTCTGTTCGCTCTGGTGAAAAGGACCTTACGATAGAATAGTGTTCTATCCAAAGGGTAGCATCAATTGTCCGTTCACCCTATAGAAACCGGGATACACTCCGGCTCTATGGGCCTTATAGCTCTGAAGGACTACGTTTATATAAAGTAAAAATTCTCTGGCTAAAAGGATTTTTTTTTAAAATGAGTTTGTCATAGATAAAAATGTCATATAGCGGAAGTCTTCTCAACGCAGGGAAATGCATGCCATCCTGAGTACAGAGTTGGCTGATGTTATTTTTCAGTTAAGCGGTAGATGTTGAAACCGGGATACACTCCCATTCCAAGGGCCTTATAGCTCCGAAGGATACTTTATATAGATAGTTCAAAGATGACGTCGCTCAGGCCTTTGTTATTGTTTTTGCCATCCGCGTTTGTGAGTTGTTCTCACTAAACTGTATTAACCAGACTATAAAAGTTCATGGTTACACAGAGTTTATGTGTTGGTCCGTTATACTTCCGGATGGCAATGTTGTGAACTCCTTGGCCAAGCGCATTCTATCTATAAACTAAAAGTTTTCTGGCTAAAAGTAATTTTTTAAAAAAAGGAGTTTTGTCATAGAGACGGAAGTATTCTCAATACAGGGTCATACATGCCATCCTGAGTACAGAGTTGGCTGATGTTTTGTTTTGTTTTTTCACTTACGCGGTAGATGTGAACAGCTTGGTACATGTTTACTAGCCTGATAACCCAATATTATAAATTATGGCTTTTTCATTACTGTTGCAATGGAGAATTTTTTACCTCCGATTGAGAGTCTGTTGTTCTTTTTTTCTTTTTCTTGTTTGTTATTTTTTTTTTTTTTTGTTTGTTTGTGTTTTTTTTTTTGTTTTTTTTCTTTGGGGGGGAGGGGGTCTTTTTTTTTTTACGGGGATTTTGGGGGGTTGTTTTGGGGGTTTTTTCTTTGTCTTTTTTTCTGTTTTTTATTGGTTTTTATTTTTTTGGGCACGTACAACAAAGAAACCATAACGATTTGGGTTATCAAACTAGTAAACAATAATATATGCACATGCTTGGTATGCTCTATATTTTAGAAAAGCAATTGGGAACTATTTTACTCCTATAGTTAAACATGTGTTTTACCCTATCTTTTGCTGTTTGCAGCCTATCATTTTATATCATGTTTCGCATGTTAGAATCCTATAGATAGAATGTATATTTAATGTTTGGAACATGGCGCGTCCCTTTTTTATAATGTCAGTACAGAAAACATTGTATGGAATTTTCATGAGGACTTACAAACTGACATTATCTGTCAGGGAGATACGAATCATTTTACGCATTCCACTAATGTTTAAACCCTGCTCTCAGTATATTTTTATTGGTCATTTTGATAATCGTTATGTCAGATAGGGATGATACACGTTTATGGCTTTTGATCACTTTCGTCTTTATAAATCATTCTGAATTTGGTAAATATTAATACGATTCAAAATCAGCATTTTGATTGGTTAAATTAAGAAACTAAAAGTTGAACATGGGCGCGACGGTCGAACGCTTGTGGGGCGACTCGTAAACGTTTAGCCTGCCAATTTACATTTACCAAACACGTTTACCACCTGACGCTCTTAAATATGACGTATAATGAATGTTTGATATTATTTTGTTGGATTTGTTTGATCAATGTATCTGCTATTTTAATGTTTGTATAAAATCAGATTTTTTTCCTTCACATATTCAAAACACTTCAATGATCTGTGATCTAAATACTAATATATATTATATATATATATATATATATATATATATATATATATATATATATATTATATATATATACCTTATCGATTCTTCAACTTCGTTTTAATGCTTTAATCGTAGTTTGAAACTTATTATTTGCATTGTTCAAAAGAATCTTTTCATAGCCTGATTGGATATTCTCGCATTGCATGTCTAGAATGATGGCTGTATATATTTATTCTTTGATGTAGTTTAACTGTCCATGATTGTCCAACATCGCCGTGTTCAACAGAATCAGATAGAGACTAGTATATGAAACCGAATTATTTGATGTTGAAAGAAAGATAATATTTTGAAGATCAATGGAAATCGTCTGGTCTGAAACTGCTCTCTCTCTCTCTCTCTCTCTCTCTCTCTCTCTCTCTCTCTCTCTCTCTCTCTCTCTCTCTCGTTCTTTCTTTCTCTCTGTCTCACTCTCTTTCCTCTCTCTCCCCTCCCCTCTTTCTCTCTCTTCTCGTTCTTTCTTTCTCTCTGTCTCACTCTCTTTTCTCTCTCTCTCTCTCTCTCCCCTCTCTCTCTCTCCCTCTCTCTTTCTCTCTCCTCTCTTTTCTCTCTCTCCCTCCCCTCTCTCTCTCTTTCTCTCTCTATTTATTTATTTCTTTCTTCCTTTTTCTCTCTCTCTATCTCACTTTCTCTCCCTCTCTCTCTCTCTCTCTCTCTCTCTCTCTCTCTCCCGTATGTTCATCCTTTATTCCTCTCTCTCTCCTCTCTCTCTCTCTCTCTCTCTCTCTCTCTCTCTCTCTCTACAGTTGCAATCAACCCCTTTTTCTCTATGACATCGATTATCTCTTGAGTGTGAAATAGATCGACATTTTGTGTTATCGACACATTTATTGTTTAATGAAATTCTCTTGAACATACTGGATAAATCGAACAGACCACAAACTGCCACATACGGATGAAACAACTTTTTTTTACATTGTTGTTTAAAAATTATTACTGCGTGTATTGATCAATTTCAAAGGCTTTCAATTTGTCAACAACAAAAATTGAAAACAAGAGATCTCAAAGTAGTCTTGGGGTTAAGAATTTTCGGTTGATTGGAGATATTTTTTTAATTAATCGGTTTCCTACTCTACACTGAAAATAAATAAATATTAAAATTTTGGCCAGAAACCCGTCCTTCAAATATCAATCGAGTAAAATGACCCTCATCTCTCAAACTTTGAGAATTTTGGCAGAAGGATGAAATGTTTCTAGTTAGCCCCCTTTGGTACAACTGTCTTCATTTATCTGTCGGTGTCTATAGTATTGTATAGAATAACCAGGTACTTATTTGCACCAATCGAATGAAATGAATGCTTTAAGAAGTGTCTGTAATTGCTACTTTTATTTCGGTCTTGTTTTACTCCTAAAGTATGCGTTTATGTACTTTGTTTTTATTTAAACCCTTTAAAAAGTATTTCTCTCATTTTATAAGCAGTTTTACTTTTTCTTGTTGCTTGTCATATGCATCTATTAATCTACTCTACGTTCTTACTAAGATTAATTGTAATTTTATGTGACATGCAAAACATTCTGGAGAATGGTGAAGAACATTGGAAGGGAAAGCAATTTAATTACGAGAATTGGTATACCAGTATTGTGATTGGATTATTACCAAAAACACCACTGACAGAACACACGCGACGTAGGATCAGGTATTTGTTCAAGATATGATTATGAAAAATACTATAGGATACAGTGGGGATATAATACATATTTGAGTATTCTGTAAAAAAAAAGATTTAAATGAACAACAGCTGAAACTATCACACTGCTACGGGTAATAGTCTTGATTTATAATAGATAAAAGAAGGCCATTTCTT
>NW_027627892.1:0-4791 GCF_034508935.2 Berghia stephanieae | reverse complement strand
GAAGAGAAAGAAGAAGAAGAAGAATTTGTGCTCATTACTGTTTGTTAGAGGAGCAATAACAAAAACTGAATCGAACAAATATTATAAATATTATATCTTTACGACATTTAAATTACTACACATAATTAAGTAATCAAAACAAAACATAAACACAAGTACAGCACTACATAATATTTACTCATGCACTCCCATTTTCTCCGATTTGCTACTTTAAGAATTGAAATGTAATTATTTTAGTGTAAAATATAGAAATTAAAATCTAAAGTCCCGTCTGATCGAAACTATAGGTTTAGAAACACTGCAGCATTAAAATTAAACAAATTTTACAATCCTACAAAGATAAAAGAGGACGTATCTCTTACTTGTTCCGGCAAACTGTTCAGACTTATAGATAGTATGCACTTGGCTAAGAAGTTCACAACATCGCCATCCGGAAGTAAAACTGGCCAACACACAAAATGTGTGTAACCTTGAAGGTTTATAGTCATGATGAAATAGTTTAGTGAGAATTACTCATGAACGCGGATGGCAAATAAACAATAACAAAGACATGATTGACGTCATCTTCGAACTATCTATAGATAGTATGCGCTTGAAGCTCATAACATTGCCATCCGGGAAGTATAACGGACCAACACACAAAAACTGTGTGTATCCATGAACGTTTATAGTCGAATTAATACAGTTCAGTGAGCTTTACTCATAAACGCGGATGGCAAAAAAACAATAACAAAGACCTGAGTGACGTCATCTTCGAACTATCTATAGAGGGCCTATTTAAAAGATTATTTTCCGAAAAAGGTTCTGGGATGAGAATTTGTGGTTGTGCCCTACTCCCAGTCTTTTGTCTTTTGTTGAGAGGAAATTGACGAAAATGGTTGTGGCTCTTAAAACGGTTTTTGATGCTTTTGGTTTTGTTTCCTCGAATTTTATACATATCAAATTTTAAAAATTAAGGAACAGGCACCGGTGTAAGATAAAAAATCTGCAAGTGTGTATGAAATGTGACGTGTAACGTTAGCACTTCTAACCGGTAATCAGAAGGTCTGAGGTTCGATCCCCAGTCGAGGTCGACTAATTAATTGGGATGGGGCTTTTTTTTATTGTATTTTTCATTCTTGCTTTGTCTGGCACACTTGTTCAGATCCGATTTTTGTACATTAATTGATGAAAAATTTACACACCAATTGGCAAGAAACAAAATATAGATACCTACCGTTGCGCACCATATGAAACTTGTGGCGACAGCTTTGTTGGCAGACGACAAAATATGTAAAAAAAAAAAAAGAAGATTCAAAAATTGAGATTGTAAACAAGTGATATTCTACAATGTCAAGCGCAACGTTTTTTCCGCACAATTAAAAAATCTTTTCTATGCTAATTTTTACATTTCTGCATCTTACAATACAAATATCCGAAAGTATTTATTGGCAAATGCTGTAAGTGAATGGTTTAAACCGCTCCTGAAGCCTTGGCCTTGAGCTTTCGGGAGTTTGAGATTATCATCACTGTTTTTTTCCATCCTCTAAGTTCTGAGCCAATGTTTTGTCTCTTTTCAAAAAAACATAAAAGGTACCTAATAATACCCTACGCTTCTCCGAGACTGCTGTGATCTATGCTGATCGCTTTTACTATTGCTAAGTAGTGGATGTTCTATGTCGTTGTGCGCTTATTTGCCAAATGAAGGCCTTATCTCAAATTAGAAAGGAAAGGAGTCGTCGTTTCTAGATTTCTTAGTCTTGTCTTAAGTCTAAAATGATTTTAAAAGCTAAAAGGCGAGACCTTCCGCGTGTTCCTCGAGGTAGCTTCAATTCAGATTGATATTTGAACCGTGGATCTCATGTTAGATGTTTATTTATTCATTTTGTCAATGTTAGACGTCTATCTAGTAGTATTTATTAAAAGCTGAGGAACAAACGTTGATTGATTGGTAAAGGTAAACGTTTAAAATTTCCTATAACTTTTATTGTTTTGGTTCTCCGCCGCCATTCCCGCTGAAGTACTGAAAGATAGTGCAGAGCAATCCAAGGGTTATGATTAGCTCGAGGTCCTAGGATTTTGTTACTTTGTTGGATTTTTTTTTATTAGGGTTTTTTTAAAGGTACTGTACTAGATTCTATTTTCTATGTTTGATTTTTTTTTCTTTCGTGGTTAGTGAAATGAATACTTGGGTTGTTTCCCTTAGCTCGAGGAACGTGCGGAAGGCCTCCCGCTAAAAGTAAACAGGCATTTTTATTATTATAGTATTCACATAAACTGTTTATGATATTAGTTACAGGTGGGAGAACATAATATCAGGAGACCTGAAGATGAAACTTCAATCCAAGTGCTTAGTCGGAAAATATGAGGCCATACCCCAAAAAGTACTTTGTTTTAACCCATAGAGGCCCGGTGTTTACTAAAAAAAATTCCGCTGAGGCCCAGTGTAAGGGGCATAACTCTTAACAAAAAAAATACCAACACAAAGTTAAAAAATTATTAAACGAGAACCAAATGACATAAAATTATAATTTTAATTCCTTTTTATAGCCAGATAAATTTGCTTTCGAATGATATATAACATGACATGTTTTGATTTCAATAAATTGGGGGAAAAAAATATTTAAAAAAAAAAAAATCGTTCCCCGCACCCCCCATTCCCGTCATTTTCGTCAATCTCGGACTCCGATTCAGTGTTCGAATCACCTTGATCGGGTGCTAACGCCTCGTCTTGTCCATCCCCACCATCGTTTACATCTTCTTTTTCTAGTTCGATATTGCTTTCATTTCCAAAATCCTCTTCATCGTCTACACCACTCTCCAAAACATCATTTCTAGCGCCACGCAACAAACTAGTGAGGTACGGGAATGCCATTTTTCTGAATTCGATTACTCACTTGCTATCAACTATATAAACGTGCGGTATAAAGGAAACGGAAATAGAACGATCTCATTACGTTTACAATGTTTCCGGTTTAGAATAAAACGAAGTAACAACAAGATATGAAGTGAATAGAAAAGTGCCAGAAGACAATAGAGAATAAAAATTTTTCGCGGCGGTGGTGGGGTTTGAACCTGCGACCTTATTGGTACGACAAACTCCGCCTGGCAGGTGAGAGCGTGGCTCTACCGTGTGAGCTATCCACGAACACAAAATATTCGTTTCAAACTCAAAGTCATTACTAGATCCCTCTCTCACCCACTTCTTGAGACCGCCGATTCGTTCGTACACCACCATCGCGAATAATTTTTGACCAGCAGTTAAGCTTAATAGCCAATATTCTCAACACAAACATATAACATAGAAACGATTGAGACATTGAGTATGCTCCGGTGTATGGGGTGAATTTTTAATTCAGAAAAGTGAGTGGAGCAGGCACTTATGTTGGTAACAACAAGATATGAAGTGAATAGAAAAGTGCAAGAAGACAATAGAGAATAAAAATTTTTCGCGGCGGTGGTGGGGTTTGAACCTGCGACCTTATTGGTACGACAACTCCGCCTGGCAGGTGAGAGCGTGGCTCTACCGTGTGAGCTATCCACGAACACAAAATATTCGTTTCAAACTCAAAGTCATTACTAGATCCTCTCTCACCCACTTCTTGAGACCGCCGATTCGTTCGTACACCACCATCGCGAATAATTTTGACCAGCAGTTAAGCTTAATAGCCAATATTCTCAACACAAACATATAACATAGAAACGATTGAGACATTGAGTATGCTCCGGTGTATGGGGGTGAATTTTTAATTCAGAAAAGTGAGTGGAGCAGGCACTTATGTTGGTAACAACAAGATATGAAGTGAATAGAAAAGTGCCAGAAGACAATAGAGAATAAAAATTTTTTCGCGGCGGTGGTGGGGTTTAAAACCTGCGACCTTATTGGTACGACAACTCCGCCTGGCAGGTGAGAGCGTGGCTCTACGTGTGAGCTACCCACGAACACAAAATATTCGTTTCAAACTCAAAGTCATACTAGATCCCTCTCTCACCCACTTCTTGAGACCGCCGATTCGTTCGTACACCACCATCGCGAATAATTTTGACCAGCAGTTAAGCTTAATAGCCAATATTCTCAACACAAACATATACATAGAAACGATTGAGACATTGAGTATGCTCCGGTGTATGGGGTGAATTTTTAATTCAGAAAAGTGAGTGGAGCAGGCACTTATGTTGGTAACAACAAGATATGAAGTGAATAGAAAAGTGCCAGAAGACAATAGAGAATAAAAATTTTTTTCGCGGCGGTGGTGGGGTTTGAACCTGCGACCTTATTGGTACGACAATCCGCCTGGCAGGTGAGAGCGTGGCTCTACCGTGTGAGCTATCCACGAACACAAAATATTCGTTTCCAAACTCAAAGTCATTACTAGATCCCTCTCCACCCCACTTTCTTGAGACCGCCGATTCGTTCGTACACCACCATCGCGAATAATTTTGACCAGCAGTTAAGCTTAATAGCCAATATTCTCAACACAAACTATAACATAGAAACGATTGAGACATTGAGTATGCTCCGGTGTATGGGGTGAATTTTTAATTCAGAAAAGTGAGTGGAGCAGGCATTATGTTTGGTAACAACAAGATATGAAGTGAATAGAAAAGTGCCAGAAGACAATAGAGAAAAAAATTTTTGCGGCGGTGGTGGGGTTTGACCCCGCCCTATGGTAACGACAACCCCGCCTGGCAGGTGAGACGTGGTCTCCCTTTTGTGAGTTCCCGAACAAAAAATATTCGTTTAAAATCAAAGTCATTACTAGATCCCTCTTCCCCCACTTTTGAGACCGCCGATTGTTCGTCCCACCACCA
>NW_027627891.1:0-4793 GCF_034508935.2 Berghia stephanieae | reverse complement strand
GGGAACGTGATGTTGGCAAAAGAGGAGCTGCTGTCAGGAATGGAAGATGGTGTTTCAAATCTCCATAGGATATGCATGGGGGGGTATTTTTATTATGTTTTTTGCCATTTTGGGAGGCCTTCCGAAAGTCTACAAAGGGGAAACAACCCCAAATAAATTCCCTAAACAACCCCCAAGAAAAAAAAAAACCTGTCCCTTTTACAAACCTTAACAAATCCCCTAGCACTTTTAAACTTTTTAACCTTAATTTTTAATAGAAAAAAAAAAAAATTCCATTCGAGCTAACCCAAAAAAAAAACAAAAAAAAAACCGGGATTTCCCTTTTCAAACTTAAAAATCCAAAGGGGGCCCCAGAATAAAAACAAGGGGCAAATTTGGGAAAAATTTTAAAATTTCAAAAATTATCAAAGTTCTTTCAGATTTTTTTAAAATGCTTCTTCATGACGACAGTTTTTGAAAAAAAAACGCTTGCCCATAAGATAAAGGGTGAAAATACAAATTGAAAGAAACGGGGAGGGAGCTTTCAAAATGTCTCCTGCTTTTTATTCTCCCCCCACCCTCCCCCTTTTAAAAAGTTTTTTTTTTTTTTTTTTTGGGGGCTTTTGGGCTTTACGAGGGGGTCAATAATAATAATGGGGAAAAACAAAATAAAGGGGTTAGATATTAAACCCGGGGTCAATTATGTAACACCACCACCAAGCTATGCCCACAAAAAAGTTTTTTTGGTAGCATTTTTTTGGATGGGGCCAACCGGGTCTAAATGCATTTAAAAAATTGCCCGTTTGTTTCCCGCTGTTCCGAGCGCCGACTAACCCCCCCAAAGGGTAAGGGGGGTAAACGCGTCACCCGTATCTTCCCCGAAGTGATTTGAGTCATTGGGTGATACCAAGGATGATTTCCTCCCTTTTAACCCACCTTCGGGGCGTGCATTCCCCCCAAATGCAAAGAATTTCGCAGCCTCCTTTTTCCCTGGTCCAATTTTTTTTTCAATATTCCATATTTTTTCCCAAAACCTATTCAATTAAATATTTTTCTTAACTTTTAAAAAAATTTACTTGTTTTTACCTCAGGTTTCAAAAAAAACTTTCTATAAATTTAAATTTTTTTTTTTGGGTGTGTTACAAGGCAAAAGTTTTATACAAAATGAGGAAAGTTTCATTTATCTTCTTTTTATTTTTGTAAGATTATTTTCCGCGTAGGCAGGTAAAAAAAGATATTATTTTTACCCTTGTTTTGAAGAATTTTTCGTGCGGTTTTATTGTTAATTATATTTTTTTTTTTTTATAAGGAATTAATTTATTTTTAAATTGCATAATTTTTGAATTATTTGCTAATTTTTTAATTTTAAATGACAGTGGTTTGGCTAAATTTAGCTAAAAGCTTGTTAGAATTTCCCCCTGCCCCCCCCCCCCCCCCCCCTTTTTTTCCCCCAATTGGTGAAGTTTTTGGGTTTTTTTTTTCCAAATTTTTGTCCCTGTTAGTATGCATGGGGTTGAAATAAAAAGAGTGTTTTAAAAAAATTTTATTCTTAAATTTATAATTTTGCTAATCGTCACAATTTTGAAATTTTTTTCTTACCAGGACCCCCAATTTCAAGTCATAACCCAAACAGTGAATATTAGAGGAATTGGGATATTGTTTTAACCCGAAAAGAAACGGCCCCCAAGAAACAAATTTAAAAGTTAAATTATTTTTGCATTTTTTGTTATGGGATGAAAGGGTTGGGCAAGCAAGGGGAACCCCATAATTTATTGAAAAAAATACAATAAAAGAATTTAACACACGTCTTAGCTTCTTTGTATTTGTCGCCCCAAAAGTTTAAAAATAAAAAAATCAAACCTTGAACGGGTTTTCATTGCATGTTTATACCAGAGTAAATATAACAAAAACTCAAACCGCAGAGAGACTTTTAAAATTTTGCACGAGCCATCACCCTTGGGTGGTCTTATTGCCCCTTTAATTGGACGAATACCCCATTAAAAACAGGCACCAAAGATTTCATTGGGGGGAACCCCCTGCCAAAATCTTAAAGAAAAAGTTACATTTCAATTTTAACAAACAAAAAACTGCACCCCGACCCCCCATTTTTGACGACGCATGCAGTATTGGATTCATTTTCGACAATAAAACAAGGCCCAAGTATGGGGACAACTTTATTTCCCACAAAAATCAAAACAAAGAACACAATCCAATTAAATTTAAATGCTAAAACATTACACGGGCATACAGAAAAAATTTTTCCCAAACAAATACCAAAACAACACCCCCTTTTGTCCGTGCATCCCCCAAAATCATAAAAATAATTTGGACTTAATTTTTGGGGGAAAAAGGCAGGAGACCCTTACAAAAAAAAAGTTTTAAAACGTTCAAAATTGCTTTAAATTTTTTTCTTTTTTTATAAGTTTCAATATTTTTTTCATATTTTTGTTGTTGTTTTAAAATTTAAAATTGTATCATTTCCCCCACACTTGTCTCACGTAATTTTTTTGTTTTTTTCAGTAAAAACGCTAGGCTTTACAACGGGGTAAAGCGCTATAAAAAATGCCCTTTATTATTATTATTATTAACAGCAAAATTGGAAAAAAAAAACATGGCATTTCATGAATGAAAACAATGCGATTTTTCATCAACGCAAAGCGTTTTAAAAACCGCCCCCAAAAACATGGAAATTTGAATACTTAGGGAAAATTTTTGTTGAGGAAAAAAACTTTTTTTTGAGGGGAAGATTTTAATCGTTTAAATACATAAAATTCAGAAAATCCCAAAAACGTTTTTTTTTTTTTAATTTTTGAAATGTTGCAGTATATTTTTTGGCAATTTTACCGTTCATTATAATTTTAAATTTGGAAAACTGTAAATATAAAAAATAAAAAAAACAAAAAAGTAGAAAAAAAATTTTATACCAATAGTGTATTTAATCATTATATGGGGTGTCCCAAAGAAAAAAAAACAAAAAAATGTTAAATTGGTGAAAAGGAACCCCCTTAGGTAAAATTTCCCCTGGGTATTGACCCCTACCTGACCCCGGGGAGAGGGGTCAAACGGGATACCCTTCAATAAACTTTGTCGTTGGTCGTGTGAGAAAATAATTTTTAAAACTAAAAAAAGCTTTCGGGGGATGGGGGGGAAACCCTTTACCACCAAAAACCCACCCCAAAAATCCCCACCACTACTATACAAACCCCCAAATAATTTTGCTAGAGCCCTTACAACTGACACCGCCACATTTATCCCCAAATACCACCCCAAAATTTTCCCCCACCCCCTAACACCACATTTCTACAATCGCTACTACAACATACCACCACATCATCACCCCCACCATGCTACTAAACACCCCCCCACCACTGCCCCTCATCGGTCAGCAACCCTATAATAGAATATTGAAACTATTCGTATCAAATGGTTGGGGAAAAATGCCCCTTTTTTTATGAGCATCATTTTGTGAGTTTTAAAATCCCTTTTCTGAGGGGTCCCCCTTTTGTTCAAGCAAATTTGTAATACTCAATTATTACACCGTTGTAACTATATTATGCTTTTATTTAGATCTTTTACTGTTGTTAAGATATTATATTGCCCAGCGTATTGTTCCGTATTTTTAGGTTTAATCCGTAAAAAAGTCCCCGAAATTTTAATTTGGGGAGCATTTGATGTTAAGAGATAATTAAATTTTTAAACTAAGGAAGACAGGAAAAAATATTTTAAGAGTCGTCATGTTCGTTTCAGAGACAAAAACCCCAGTTCCATTCGCAAAAAGCAAACTTCCCCCCCCCCCCCCCCCCCCCCCCCCCCCCCCCCCACAACCTCAAAATACACACTTACCAATTTCCCGGAAATAGGGGTTATTAGGAATGAACAAATTTTGAAACAAAAGCCCCAATATTTTACGATAGGTAGGGAGAATTAAATTTTTCATGGGGGAACTATAGAAAATTTTCTTATTTTAAAAATACAAATTTCCTACTGATTTAAAACAAAAAAAATGAAAGGTTAGACCTTTTCAGTTTAAAAAGTCAAAAAATTGCATTTATTGTGTCCATTTAGCTTGATTAAAAAAGAAATTCATCATTCAATGAGCTAGATCAGCAAATTTTATTTTTAAATGTTGCCTTTGCTACATAATTTTTTTTTGAAGTATGATCTTACAGTTAATTGTGCTTGTATGATGTTCAATTTTATTGAAAATGATTTTTCAGCCCTTTTTACCTTTGGCACATCTTTCTCCTTTTATTCACTTTTCGGGAATGATTAAAGAAACACTATTTTGTTAAGGGGGAACGGTCAAATTACTGTTATGTATGGTTTTACCACCCTAATTATTGTCATTTTAATTCATCATATTTTTTTCCCTTTTTTCATCTCTTCTTTTTCTTTTTTTCTTCTTTCCCTTCTTTTTTCTTTTTTTCTTCTTCTTTTTTTTCTTCTTCTTTTTTTCTTCTTCTTCTTCTTTTCTTCTTTTTCTTTTCTTTTCTTTTCTTCTTTTCTTTTCTTCTTCTTTTATCTTCATATTAAATTTTAATAATAATAAAAAAATATATATAATAATAATTACTTTATATGCCCATTTTCTCACGTGTAATCCGGGGTAAAAAGCATGCTTTAAAAAGGTTTTAAACTATCAAAAAGGTTTTTTTTTCTTATTATTGAGCAGTTCGGGGGGGCCTGGTAGTAATGGATGGGTGCCATACAATTTTTAAATTTAAATATTTCTAAGAGTAAGCTTTCTTTTGCGTCAAGGTTTTTAAATATTTATTTGGTAATATATTTCTAAAATCTTTTGTGTAAAATTTAAT
>NW_027627890.1:0-4793 GCF_034508935.2 Berghia stephanieae | reverse complement strand
AATATTGTGGGGATTAAAAACCCCCGGAGATCTAGCATTGATGAACTTCACATATTATTCAACAATTATACAATACTGGGAAAATTCCAGAAGATCTCTGTAACTCTATTTTATAGCAATACCAAAGAAAGCGGTGCAGTCAGATGCGAAAATTTTAGAACAAAAAAAAAAAAAAAAAAAAAAAAAAAAAAAAAAAAAAAAAAAAAAGGGGGGGGGGGGGGGGGGGGGGCTATACAGGTTCAGCCCCCATATACCTCTTTTTTTGTCGACTCAAAAAAGCTTTTGATAGGTACGCCAGAAGAAAACTAAAAAAAACTGCATCCATTGGCCTGTGAGAAAGCCTCAGACTCATGCAAACTTTATCTACACCCGAGGCATCTATCAAAATCGGAAACTCTCAGGAAATTCCATTCCTATTAAAAAAGGGCCCGAAAGGGGTGTGTTGCCTCACCAGATTTTTTAACTATACCAAAAACAATCATGAGGGGCATAAAAATAGGGAGGGAATAAAAGAGGGAGGTCAAAAAATAAATAATATAAGATACGCAAGATACGGTACTCTTTGCAACATCAGAAATTTCCAACTTCAAAAGATTGTTGACAAAGTGGTAGTAGATAGTGAACCCAAAGGGGAATGGAAGTGAATATCACCAAAACGGAATGCATGGTAATACAGAAAAACCCCAAAAACAAACAACCTGCAATATAACGATTCACGGCGAGCAACTTACCAACGTAGAAAGTTTTAAATCCCCGGGTTCAATAGTGACAACAGAGGAAAGATGAAACCCGAGACAACGAGCAAGAATAACTCAGAAAAACAGGCCTTTGGCCCGGGGAAAATTTTGAAAAAAAACAGATGTCGTTGGGGATTAGATTCCGAGTCTTGAAGTGTACGTGGGGCCCCAATTTGTTATACGGATGCAAAAGCTGGCTAAAAAAGCAGAAAAAAAAAAAATTGAAGCTTTTGAAATGTGGTGCTTGGAAGGATGAGAGAATATCGTATACTGCCCAAAACAAACGAAAAAAGTGCAAAAAAACAACCAAAAAAGGAAACAAATCCCCTTAATAGTGGTCGACAACTATCCTTTTTCGGACAATATTTAGGAAAATAAGATAAAATCTGGAAAGTTGGGGAAAAAATACCTGGTAAAGCGGGGGGAGCAAAGAAAAAACACCATAGCCCAATGAGGGTTCCCCACCCTAACAATCAAGACGTTGAAAAGAAAGGACCGGGGGGAAATGGAGAGAGATAATTCATGCGTACCCGAAGCCTGGACCCAGGCATGGAACCTAGAAGAGATAGTATGCGCTTGGCGAAGAAGTTATAACATTGTCATCCGGAAGTATAACAGACCAACACACAAAACTATGTGTAACCATGAACCCTGTTTATAGTTATAGATAAAAACCGTTTTAGTGGAATTACTCATAAACGCGGATGGCAAAAAAACAATAACAAAGACCAAAGTGACGTCAAGTTCATTCTATTTAAATATATTATATTATGGTGCTCCATTGTTCCATATTTTTCTTTTTTGCGCTGTAAATTAAAACCGAAAACCGAAACTACATAAATACGTTATTTATTACACAGAAGTCATTCTATTTATATCCAAACACCCAATTATAATAAGATTGATCGTGTAAACACACTTCAAATAAAGGACACTGGATTTTGCTGACGAAGCAAAAAATAATCTACGTGTGTTACAATTCGTGCACTCTATAGATAGAATGCGCTTGGCCAAAGGGGTTCACAACATTGCCATCCGGAAGTTATAACGGGCCAACACACAAACTCTATGTAACATGAACTTTTATAGTCTGGTTAATACAGTTTTGTGAGAACAACTCACAAACGCGGATGGGGAAAAACCCAAAAACAAAGGCCTGAGGGGACGTCATCTGCATTTCTATCTATAAAAAATAATTGATAACAAATGCAAAGCCGGTTACACCGGGCCTTCGTGAACCCCTATGGCC
Organism: Berghia stephanieae; assembly: GCF_034508935.2. NCBI lineage: Eukaryota > Metazoa > Mollusca > Gastropoda > Nudibranchia > Aeolidiidae > Berghia > Berghia stephanieae. The sequence goes on along the minus strand of NW_027627890.1, from coordinate 2,807 downwards.
TGAGACATCGTCTCGACTGGCGATGTGACGTCACCCCCTCCCGGTCCATCCGCTTTCGTTTTGAAAACCGGTTAATGGTTGACGTGTTGTCATTCATTTTCAATTCATTCTTATCGGATTATTGTACCCTCTTGTTTTTATAGATAATTTGTTAAATAGTCATTCATATTTTGATAAATACCATCATTGTTTTGCATTTTCATCATGCCTCGTAAGTGCTGTGTGCCAAATTGTAAAGGAAATTATTATCCTTCTGAGAAAGTGTCTGCCTTTGAATTTTCCTCGGATTTGGATAGGAAAAACCTTTGGTGAGGAAGATACCAAGACAAGATTTCCAACCTTCTTCTACAGCTGTGGTATGTGAGCGTCATTTTTGTGACAGATTTATTGTCAGAGTAGATTCTGTCACAAGACCTGACGGTTCCATTCTCAGTGTAGAGAGAAGCATACCAAAATTGACAATAAGATGCCTATCCTTCCATCTTTCCCAACTGTCCCTCCTATTTATCTACGAAAATATCCCTGAAACGGAAAGCCCCCGACGAAAGGCGAGATGCAGTTTTAAAAGAGAGACGATGAGTCTTTTAAACGATGGGTTGAAAATGATCGGATTAAGATTATACAGAATTCTGTGGCATTTTCAATACCAGAGTTGATGCGAATTATGAATTTATCGTTTTTTTCTTGCCTCATCGTCTTCACATGATGATCCACCAATGCCTGACCACTGCACCCTTTACAGGATTATTGATACTGTTGACAGTGCTCCAAGTTGCTGTCTTCAATCAAAGTTTTCTCTGACATGCATGTGGAAATATTTTCTGATAATCGTAAGTATTTACCTTGAAAATTGACATGTTTAGAATTAGAATAAATGATTTCTAAAATAGTAATAGTAATAGTGCTAGATTAGAACTTCTAGTTTATAAGAGTAGTGCTGGTGTTAGATAGTAGGTCTATCTTATGCTGTGATGTTATTATATACAATTAAAAGATATATTATTATCTCACTATCAACCATTTTATAAGGATCTTGTTTAAATGATGAAAGAAGACAATAAAAAAGATACAACTTATTTTTCATTGAAGCATGGAAATTATAATATATGTTAGTGTGATGACTTGACCATTATTTTTTTCTTTGTTTTTCAGAAAGGGTTCATGATAGCGCCATTGCATGGATTTTTGGGAAAACTTCTCCCCCAACTCTTACATGCTGGTCTCAATTTGACACTGTCCTTTCCCATTTTGTCATGGGAATGGATTTGATAGAGTAACTTGGAGGACCAGCTGCAACTTTATGTTTCAGCTATTGATAGTCTATGCAACAGTATTGACAATGATGAAGATGATGAGTCCAAGTCTTTGTTCATGCCAAAAGTTAGGTTTTTGGTTGAGCAGCTTAAGTTAGTTAACTTGTCTGTAAAACGTTACAGTTGCTTACCCTTATCTGGGCATTCCAGTTGTTTGCATCTGCTCCTCGTGCCTATTTCTTCTAAGGAATTCCTTTCTTACTTTGCCTCATCAGTCCTATCTTAGAAACTTTCCTCTGTCTTTGAAATGAAGGACTGGTTTTCCTAATTCTAAAGATCATGAAGCATATTTAAGACAGCGATGTCTTAAAATGCAAGAGCATGAGCGTGATGTAGTTCTCATGATGGACGAAATTCATATTTCTCACCAGTTGTCGTATAAAGGGGGAAACTTGAGGGCTCTGCATATAATTGTCAGGTTTCTGAGGCAAGCACTGCCCAGGTCTTCATGATTTCCTCAGTTCTTTGTAAACAGAAAGATGTTTTTGCCATTTTTACCTGTAAAAAAATATTGATGCTCGTTATTTGCAATGTTTGCTTCTTAAAACATTGCAAGTTCTTCATTGATGTTGGTTTTCATGTTTTGTGTGTTATTTCTGACAACAACAGAATTAACCGCAATGCCTTTGCTATAATGTCTGGGGGAAGTCTTTGTCCATCTATTCCAAATCCTGTCATTCCTTCAGAGAAACTTTTTTTTCTTTTTGATACTGTCCACCTTTTCAAATGTATTAGAATAACTGGACTTCTCAAAAAGACTTGGAGAAGACTTTTATGTTTTCCACCTGTACTGACCAACAATGAAAATCCTTCATCTTCAGTTATGAGAGCATCCATGTGTCACATTACAAAAGTATACGAGGAAGAGAAAGTCATCAGTCGTGAAACTTGCTCCATCTTTGAATCGAAAATGTTTGAATCCAATCGCCCTACTGAGAAACAGAGTGTTCCACTGATGTTGAGAATTTTTGACAGACGGAATGCTGCTGCCTTGGAGCACTTTGGATCCAAATGGAATGTCAATGTCAGTGGGACAGTATCATTTATATTGTTCATTGTACAGCTATGGAATGTTCTAAATGTCAAGCATCCGCTGAAAGGCAGGAGATTGAGGGATGAGAGATGCAAGCCAATTAATTCCATTTCTGATTCCAATTTTCTTATTTCTTCAAGATGCTTTGACTTGGTTCAAGGACTGGAGCAGGTTAGGGATGAAACCACGAGAAGGAGTATTGTGAGAGAAACCATGGATGCTCTTGTTCACCACTCTTTTCTACTTTTCTTGAATTTGTTCCTTATCTCTTATCTCATAAGAAATATAAATATGTCTTGTTGGGAAAGTTTCAGACTGATGATCTGGAGTTTCGTTTCCAGCCAGTACAGACAGTTGGCGGAGGTAATTATCATGTTCCGTTCAACAACTTCTTGAGGGCGAGAAAAAGTTGAAGCTTCTTAGCGTTCTTAAGTTTATTTCGTTCAAGTGGTTTTTGAGAT
>NW_027627889.1:0-18561 GCF_034508935.2 Berghia stephanieae | reverse complement strand
GTTTACACATAGTTTTGTGTGTTGGTCCGTTATACTTCGGATGGCAATGTTGTGAACTTCTTAGCCACGCGCATACTATCTATAGAGCAATTTCCACTAAACGTGCAAAAAGCGTTTACAGGGAATTTCTAGCCAACAGCAATACTTAACATGTAGGACAAGACATTACGCCTGTTTGGCGATAGCACCAAATTTTTTCCCGACTGAGACAACGTTGTTAACCCCAGGTATTCATTTTTCACCTGAGTACTGTGAGAGAATGTGAGTAAATAGCCGTTTTCCAATGACTCAACAACTATGCGCCGTTAGAGCGGGTCTTGAACCTGGAAACTTCCGATCCGGAAGTGAGAGTCATACCACAAAACCACATACCTGCATAAGGTAGTCTCATGCTAATCCGGATAAGTGAGTGGAGCAGGCACTTATGTCGATAATAACAAGGAACAGCGTGTCTCAGCGGCGCGGTATTTGCTTCGTACCCAAAAGGTACCGAATTCGATCAACCGCCGCCCTGTGAGGCCTTGAACAAGTCCCCTCGCCCTATCTCACTTTGGAGCGCTGCACTGCGGCTGACGCCTGGGTTATTCCAGTCTTCCCTTGGAATAGACCCTAAAGACAAATTTCCCCATGGGGATGAATGAAGGGAATTTTATTTTATTATTTATTTTATGAAATAAAGAAGTGCCAGAAGCTAATAGAGAATCAAACCCACAGCCCTACTGTTACGACAACTTCGCCTGGCCGCGAGAGGGATTCTAAGCTTTCGACGTTGTCCCCAAATCCAAAAAAAAAAAAAAAAAATTAAAAAATGGTATCAAGCGTATCTACGACGCGTCTATCTCGTGTCCCTCTCCCAACTTCTTGAGATCTTGGGTTCAACAAACAATCGCCGCGAAATTTATTTTCTAGCTAGCAGCTATGCTTTAATATCTCTAGTCTCAACACAACCACACCTTCTGATATTTATATCCGGCTGGCGGATGTTGTGAGCTTTTTCGCTAAACGCATAGCATCAATATATCAATATCTGGGGGGGGGGGGGGGGGGGGGGGGGGGGGGGGTCCCGATAGCACAGTTGGTAAAAGCCGTGGGAATTCGACTTTCATATAGCGGATTCGCATCCTTTATGTTTATATTGCTAGTGTGGTAAAAGTAAGCAACGACCATTGAAAGAATCGTGATTTTTAAAAGGAACTAAAATTTGACATCAATCTTTTAAATTCAATCCAATTCAATCCATTACTGTCTTAGAGCGTGACCTTCGTAAAGTTATGGCCTGACACTGACTAAAAAAATGACGTCAAAATGCCAGTCTTTTACCACAAAAGAAAACAAATCTTGAGTTGTATTCAATAGTTCAACCAATTAAATTACTTGTTTCCATGAGCACTACTAACGACAACTCACTAGGCGGTGCAAAAAACCAAATAATGACGTCAAACTGCCAGTATTTTTGGATTACAGTGTCAGACTATAGATAGAATGCGCTTGGCCAAGGAGTTCACAACATTGCCATCCGGAAGTATAACGGACCAAACACAAAACTCTGTGTAACCATGAACTTTTATAGTCTGGTTAATACAGTTTAGTGAGAACAACTCACAAACGCGGATGGCAAAAACAATAACAAAGGCCCGAGAGACGTCATCTGCATACTATCTATAACATAACGATGGCTACGCTTCGATTCAGTGTTGAGGTTAAAATCTACATCGTGTTTATGTGGATGGTTTGACTTTGACAGTTCTAGCGACTGTCTCTATCTTATCAAAAGACTCAATGAATTCAAACTGTCTCATTCTTTTAACCAGTAGATTTTTCACCAATCAAAACATGAAATTTGTGACACACCTTCACAAGTGCTCAGACAAACATAGCTGGTTGTTTATTAATAATAAAGTGAATGAATTTGACCTTAATTTGATCATTGATATTGTTTTCGTACAGCCAAATGGGTTATCACACGATTTTCTCGACCAACTTACATATAGATAGTATGCGCTTGGCTAAGAAGCTCATAACATTGCCATCCGGAAGTATGACGGACCAACACACAAAACTGTGTGTATCCATGAAGTTTATAGTCAGGTTAATACAGTTCAGTGAGCATTACTCATAAACGCGGATGGCAAAAAACAATAACAAAGACCCGAGTGACGTCATCTTCGAACTATCTATATAATATTTCTGTGTTGGTTCTATTGATCAAGCGGTAGAACAGTGGGAATTTTAGTAAGACACATAAAATCGATACTAAAACCGGTGTAGTTTGCAATTTTTACTAATCGTTGTCATTGTTTACATTATGACTGTCCGAGAGGCGTGGTTATCTTAGTGTCTATTGATACTGTGCGCTTAGGCAATTTACAACATTCACCAGCCGGATAAAATGCTCCTTACTCATATTCTCTCACAGGAATCAGGTGAAAAATGAGCACCTGGCCGTCTACAGCGTTGTCGGAAAAAAATTGCCATATCGTTTAACAGCAAGTGTCATGTCTTGTTCTACATGTTAACGTGTTACTATTGGTCAGGGACCCTTTGTAAAGCGCTTTGAGCACGTTTAGTGGATATAATAATAATTTATAATTGAGCTTTATATAGCGCAATATCCACTCAATGTGCTCAAAGCGCTTTACAAGGGGTCCCTGGTCAACAGCAACATTTAACATGTAGGACGGGAGATGACGCCTGTTAGGCGGTATTACAATTTTTCGGACAAAGACAACGCTGTTAACGGCCAGGTATTCATTTTACACCTGAGTACGGTGAAAGAATGTGAGTAAAGAGCCTTTTCCAAGGACTCAACTATGCGCCGAGCCCGAGGCTCGAACCCAGGACCTTCCGATCCGAAAGTGAGTGTCATACCACTAGACCACATAGCCGCACAATATAGCGCTAAATAAAAGCTCACGCTTTTTCTATATCACCCTCTTCAAATTCATCTAGTTAAATTGAAATATGTCAATGTTCGTAATTGTTGGTTAGTTAGTTGCAAAGACAGGCTATCTTGTATATTAGGCTTTTGGAGACATTTTGACGGGGGGAGGGGGTGGGGGCAGTTTATCACAGGCTCCAAATCAGCCTACGTAGGCCGTGTATGATTTCTTGACCTTCCTTTCTTAGACTGAAAATTAGATGTTCAAAATAATGTACAATTACTTAAGTTTTATGTTGTCATGCATGTAAGAAATTAAGATAACTGTCTATTTGTTTTACTCTAGAATATTTTGGAATGCTTACAATTTGGGTCTGTGCTCTCAAACTGGGCAACCCCCGTAGAGATTGCTTACGACTTGCACACTGTGTGGTATTCGGCGAAAAATATTTACCCCCCCCCCTCCCCTTCTAACTATTCTGTGGGTGTCTCCCATGATTGTCATGGAAATAACATAATTTGTTTGATGATTATTACGATTATTTTGTTCCGCCATCAAGTCCGTCAATGATACAAGGGACAGAACCCCATAAAATCGGAACTGCTGTTAACTGCTACCTAACCTCCTCCGACTTCCGTTCGCCCTTTTTTAAACCAAGCCAAGCCATTGCCAACAGGGTTGCCAGTTTGGCATTTTAAATGCCAGATTCCAAAAATCTGGCATTTTTGAAAACCGTTTGGCATTAGAAAAATCATTTGGCATTTGGCATTTTCATTTGGCATTTTCTTTTCTTGTATATTATACTTCAAATGACACCTTTCTAAACGCGTAAAAACAAATCTCTTCACATCGGAAAACTTTGCTATTAAAACTCACACCCTGAACTAGCCCTGCCTCCCTCAGATATTCACTCAAATTCAGCCCTCGACAAGTATCCTCGTAAGTTTTCTGGGAATCTCCTGCAAAACTCGTGTATATTTGCGTCATGGTCGCCTGTTAACTTTTAACTCTGTTCGTTAGGGTGGTCTGATTTTACAGCATCCAATGATTTCACTCCTTTACGTATTTACCTTTCATGTTAATGTATTTCTTTTCATTCTTAAAATCCAACCGTGGTGTAGTGGTTTAGCACTCCACTTAGTAGTCAGTAAGTAAAAAATTACCCAACAGGAAATTTAGTATAATTCAAAAAAAAAAAAAAAAGAAAAAAAAAGAAGATAAAACACGCAAGCCACCAGGATATGATAGTAAATTGTCTATCAAAAGTGAGTAGTTTTCTTAGTGGGGGTGGGAGTCAACAGACTTTGGCATTTTTTTGAATGTTTTGGCATTTTTTGAGTCTTCCCCTGGCATTTTGTTGAAAAATAATCTGGCAACCCTGATTGCCAAAATAATTGCCATCATTGATCATTGCCCGCCATTCTAAAACTCAAACTGAAAATGACTGAGAATCACCAGCACCCATCACTAAACTCAAAACTTGAAACTCAATAACCGATGAAACACTCACACGTTAAGTTTGAATTCGTAAAACAAACGAGCATTACCTCAACAAATGGAGTTGCCACATTTGGGAAAACATTGTCATTTCCACGCTTGTCAACAACTTGGTACGGCACCGGTAACGACGTCTCTTTTTTTTGTTTTATTATTACAAAAACTTATTTCTCTCTGTTCATCTAACCACGGCAATTCCCCTGTGATAAAGTTTAGAGAGAAATAGTAAAAGCTTAATATTGATTTTTGTCGCTGCCACTTAATAACTTAGACATGATGCTTCAAGACTTTAATTTGAATCAGTCGGAGCAGTCTCATCTTGGGCACATGTGGCATGTGGGGAATGAGAGTGAGAGATCCATGACTCTAGAGTCTACTAAGAGAATCGACGCGATCCACACTCCAAATAGTTGTGTGATTATACTTATTATATTTCTTTAGAATGTCAGTCCGTCTTGCAACATCACAGACGTGATCTTGATTGAAGTCAACACTACGAAGTACGAAGGAAGACTGTCATTATCCCCAGACACGTCTGGGGATAATGAAAATTTGTTATCCCCAGACACACACATATTTGAAACTCCACTCTTTACACTTATCCACATTCCAGAATATGGAATGTCTACGAATGCACAAGGAAAGTTAATAAAATATCTATAAAAACATAAAATTAACCAACATTAAATCAGTGGTTACTACTATTACTACAGAATAACACAATATGCGTCGACTTCGAAGTGGGTGTCATGGCCGAATGGTTTAGTCGTCTGCCCTGGAAGTTTTACCAGAATCGACGTGGGTTCGAATCCTGGTTCCGCTCTTTTTTTTTTTTTTTTTAATTCCGTCTTCTTTTTCAGAACGTTGCAAGGGATAAATGTCCCATCCATCCTCTCCCCCCCCCCACCTTTTTTTTTTTAACTCTCTCTCTCTCTCTCTCTCTCTCTCTCTCTCTCGATTCCTTTCTAGTTTCTATCAAATTGTCATATTCGTCCCCACCCCGATCTCAAAAAGTGTCTGAAAAAGAATAAATAATTAAAAAGCAGACAAACAAATATTCAGAGAGCGACCGAATGGTCAGATAGAGGAGAAAAAAATAAACAATAATTAAAAAAAAAAAACAAAACAATTTTAAGAAATTTGTGCTCAGATACCGAACAAAAGGCCAAACAAAAAGGAGAAAATAATGGACTCGCACAAAAAAAAAAAGAGGTGGGGGGAGGATGGATGGGACATTTATCCCTTGCAACGTTCCTTAAATAGAATATGGAATTTTTTTTTTAAGTGGCAGAACCAGGATTCGAACCCACAACGTCGATTCTGGTAAAACTTCCAGGGCAGACGACTAAACCATTCGGCCATGACACCCACTTCGAAGTCGACGGATATTGTGTATATGTAGTAACAACTGATTTAATGTTGATTAATTTTATGTTTTTATATATGTTTTATTAATTTTCCTTATTTCTATGTGCATTCGGAAACATTTCATATTCTGGAATGTGGATAGTTGTTTAAAAGAGCGGAGTTTCAAATATGTGTCTGGTGATAACGAAATTTCATTATCCCAGACAGGTGTCTGGGGATACCCAGACAGTTGTCTGGGGATAATCACAGCGCACCACGAAAGCGTTAGTTGTAAGACGGTATTATTAGTATTAATATTGCCATTGTTGGTGAGCTTGCCATTTTGTTAGGCTCTATATTCTATAACTATATGACTATGATTTATGATGATGAGCTCTCTTCTCAATTAGGCTTAGGCACTTAAGCTTTCAGTTTTCAAATGATAGTATAACATCTGGTTTACTACGACATGGCAATGATGCAGTATTAGTATTATTTGTTATAACAATAACACTACCAGTCCAGTGGCCGCCGATAAGCTCACTGTAAGGTGAAATTCGTTTTTTTTTAAATTTTATTTTTGGCCCTTTACTGTTTTGGTCACAATGCATTATTTGTGAACCTATGTGACTGATTTTGGTATCATGTAAAGGGCACAAAAGAAGCTTTCTGAGGTGTATTTGATTCTCAAAAATTACTATATAGGAATCAGCCTGAAACTGGCTCCAGCTGACTGAAAAAAAAAAACGAAAGGGGATTCCAGAGCTGCCAACTTGCCATAATCCGTTTGGGGGACAATTGACATTCATTTCAGCAGCACTTCACCGACGCATAAAAGTCTATTTAGACCTACAGACAACTTCATCTAGATAATTGTTAATGAACTCATGCATATAATTTATAACTATATTAGCATATTAGAACTCTTAAAACTATCATTTCTCACTATTTCCTCATATATGACAGTTATAGTTATAGACGGTCTGTGTGTAATGACACAAAAGTACTCAAATGATACAGTATGTGAAAAAATTTACTGATTGATTAGTGACTAAAAAGGGAGGTCAAATAATAATAGAGGACACGGGCCCTGACGTCTTAGAGCAAGGCATTGAATGGATAGGCATTTTGATAAATTTTCAAACTCAAAATATCTTTATTTGAAATTTGGCCAGTCAGGGGGATGGGACTTGAAAAAACATAAATTTTGATACGACTAACGGTTCAGAGTTATTTATATTTTTCTGTTGAAATTTTTAGTCAATTTTACAGAGAGAATATGTGATCTCTTTGCTACGTCAAAACCAGCAATTTCCGCGGCGATTGGGAAAGTGAGTTTTGCAGTCAGCATGGCCATTACTGTTTTCAGTAATTTGTTTCAATTAAAAAATAAATGGCAGTGCACTTTATTTCATATAAATCATTTTCAAGTATGGGCGACCTAAAAAGTCAGTATCGATATTAGTAGTTTCTTTTTTTTTAATTCTTTTTTTTTTTCCCTCTTAACATTGCTTACTCCTATTTTTCCCTAGACTCCTATTTTTTTGAAGGAAGCATCCTATTTTTTTATTATGGGTTGGCAGGTATGGTTACGCACCCTCTGCCAGCCACGAATGCTCATTCGATGCATCAATCACTGGGCATGAGAGGAACCTCTACAACTGATAGTGCTGTCCATCACTATTATCACGATGGCTCGCTTTCGGTTGTAGTAGAACAATGATACGATGTCGCATGGCCTGGTCTACGCGCTTGAAGAAAAAGGTGTTGATGTTGATGAACTTGAAAAAGAAAGGGAACCAAATATTGGTTGTAACATCAAAAGTCTTTTGGTTAAGTCTCAAAGCGCTACAAGTCCCAGCATGCAGATATGTGTCATTTTAGTGGGAGGAGCTCTTTAGACTATTTGAATTTCATCAGCAAATGAAGGGAACTTGTAAGAAGGTCATTGGACCTGTGAGAGAAAATATTTTCAGGGAGTAGCATGAGACTGATGGAGAGGGGCGCGCACATAGCTCTTTAATAGCTAAAAAGGGCTTCAGTCCCATCGTTCTCTCAGGCTCGACCCTAGCAGGGTTCAGTTACAAAATCATTAGTTTTTCATGATTTTCTTTTGCAAACCAAACATTATCTCTCATGATTATGACACGCTTTGTAGTCAGTCTCTTTAACTAATCTTTCTGACGTGCCCTAGTACATACCATAGTATACTTCACTGGGCAGATGTGGTAACATTAATTTATCGAAAGGGACTCTTCTTTGAATGCCCTTTTCCCACATGAACCCAGACAAAGAGAGATCGGTCACATCTATAAATAGCAAGTGACAAATGACGTTGGAAAAACAGATCAGATTGCAAAAGGTCTGGGCCATAAGATTGACCTTGGTATTGCTACGGGAAGTCTTCTGTATTTATCCTCCACTTTGCCTTCATATGGTACCAGGACGTAAGTGCCAACTTAGGATAAAAACTCTTTATATAATGAGAATCCCCTTTATGTCTCACAATACTATTAGGTCATTTAGTATTGTGCATAAACACTTTCAAAAATCAAAAAAAATCCTTAAAATTTCGAACACATTTCCTGCCACAGCTTAAAACAAACCCCCATGAGGGTTACGCCCTTTTAATAAATATTTTTTATCATAAGTCGACAACACTGCACACGCCATAGTGACAAGATTGTTTTTATTAATGTGATCAGTGTTTATTGAAATAATGATACTTTGGATTATAATTGCGGTCCGTTGTATATAAGAATCTTGTTGAGTTATGTTCTGTGCTTGGCATTGAGAATGACATTAAATAAAAAAAATGAAGTTAAGAAGTCATGAATCCACTGACAACTTACACACATACATAAATTCTCTAGGGCAGGGATGATAAACTTACAATTTAGAGACTAGGTCCCCCCAACCACAGGATTATTCGTTTTATTTAATGAATGGAAATCAAAATAGATCGTTCAACAAACTGATACGATCGTTGTCTGTGGCAACAGTCAATATAGAGAAAAAGTGCCTTCTCTATTTTATTCGGAGACGGGGGGAGAAATATAATATTCGTCGTTTAAAATAGGTCCTAGATTTTATAGAGAAAATTTTTTGTTTCCAAATTAGTGGGCAATTAGGTGAAACTGGGCATAAAGTGGCATGCATTTAGGCAATCACGACTGTGTTCCTCATATGATGTGATAATTGATAACACAAGTTTTTGGAATTACAAGCATGGGATAAACCAAAATATTTATTTTATTTTCAGACTTCCTTCCATTCTGTGCGATGCCTGTAAAGAGACTTTCTGGTAAGATTTTTATTTAGATTTAAGCATTTTTTTCTTCATTTTAAGTGTTGCTCTTGGCTTTGGACCACTTGTAAAGTGATTTTTGAGAATTTTTTAGTGGATTTGCGCTTTATAGCTCAAGTTGATTTTTTTGTTTGTTTGTATTTTATTACATCTGGTCCCAAAATTTTTTTGCTATTTTTTTTTAGTAATAAAAACCCCGAATAGCGGCATCGTTATAGCAACAAACTGCAGTTAAACGATTCTTTATACCCGACCATTGTCATCTCGTACTCTTAACAATAAAAAAACGAGATCGCTTTATTACCGACAATAGAACGGTGTTTACTAGACTGCATGAATTTAGCACCAGTTCATATGGGAACCACAAAAAAAGAAGTTTGTCGGTGGATGGAACTCTCCCAAAGGGCATTTACCTTCCCTGTTAACTCCCCTGTCTGGGTCAGTGGAGGTAAATTGATATAGGCAATGCTTTTATCCAATGGGTGCAAATTTTGGTTATTATGGTCTTAAATTATAATACACGTTGGAGTAGTGGGGAAAAACAATTCAGCCTCTTTCACTTGTTTTATTTACCAAAATCATATTGTTGTTTTTTAAAAATTCAGTCCAAACTTGATTTATTGCGGGTTAATACCTAGTTGTTGTTTTTTTTTAATACCGATAAGACGTAAATCTAACAAATTTTTAAATGCTTGTATTTATGGAGCACTTAAATAAAAAAATTGTTCAAAATCATTTTCTGTATGCATGGACTTCAATTAGTACGTTTTCAAAGTAGATGTGAGCATCAGTGTTTTGTGTGTTCTTTTGGCACTTGATTTTCTTGTTTATTCCCCAGTTTTATTAAAGAGCCTTGGAGCACTGTTTACGTTCAAAACAATGACAAAAACATTTGGAGAGTGAAAACGTAATGGTATCCTATTTTCGGAAAATACAATTCAAGTCTTAAGAATGTTTTTCTCTCAGGGCTTTTGGCCGCCTTGCATTTTTTATTAGGTCTCTCTGCCCCCCCTTTTCCCCAAACTTGAAACTCGGAAAAAGACCCCTGGAAATGAAAAATTTTTCCCGGCCCCCCGGAAGGCTTTAACCCGGGGTTAAAGTAATTAACTTAATCTCAGTTTAAATTTTGTTACATCGGTATTTATGAAAAAAAGGTAAGGAGGTAAAATCATTTTGTAGTTTGCTCAATTTTACAATTTCTTTTTTTTAAGTAAAAGTAAAAAGTGCCAATTTATTTTAATTTTTTGGTTGGTTGCGAAAAAAAAGAAAAGGTTTAGAAAAAGGTCGGGAAAGAATTTGTTTAAAAGGGTTTCAATTTATTTCATTTTCTCAAAATAGGGAAAAAGAAATTTTACATCCGTGACTTAAAAATTTGATAATCGCTAGTTTTTGGGGACGGGTTTGGGTTTTTTAAACTCAATCCCCAGATTTTTTTGGCTATTTTTAAAAAATTTTTTGGGAAAAATAATTATTTAAAAAATACTGTTCGTAGATAGTTTTATTCAACTACCTTTTAACATGAAAAAATTTTAAAAACATTACCCTTTGATTTTCCCAAAAATTTTGTCTAAATAAGAATGTAATCAATGGGACAGGGGGGTAAAAGTAAGGGGGGTTTTGGAAACCCGGATATGTTGTGTTGGTGATTTAAAATTTTTCCCCAAAGTTCACCATACGCTGAAAATTAAAAAAATTTAAATTGATTTTTCATTCATGTAAATTTGGTTGGGGTCTTTCTTTTTTTCTTTTCCCGGGAATTTATATTGTTTCCCCCCTTTTCATATTCTTTATATATTCATTTCAATTTTTTTAAGAAGGGGGGATTATTAATGCAGTTAAAAAATGGGGTCTTAAAGGCAATTTTTAAAAAGGTTTTCCCTTTTTTTCTCACTTTTTTTCCCCACCCAGCATGGCAGTTGGGGGGAGGAATAAATATGATTTTAAGTACTGGAGGGGGGGATTTATTAAATTTTTTGCTCAATGGACTTTAAGGGCCCCCAGAAATGAAAAGTAGCCTTAATTTTTCATGCGTTTTCCCTTCAAGGTTTAATTCTTTGAAAAAAAACCCTATAAGAAAAAGCGATTTTTCCCCTGCTATCAGCTCCATCCGTCACTTTTTCCCTTTCCCAGCATGTTTATATATAAATAAATTTAAAAAATTAATAAAAGGGGAAAAAAAAAATTAAAAATTTTAAAGGGTTAAACACATTTTTGCTTTTTAATTTTTTTGTTTTTTTTTTTTTGCATTTTAAAAATCATAAAATAGAGGGGAACTTCATTTTTCCGTAAATTATTTTTTCCCAAAGCGAGTTTAAAGGCAGGGTTATTGGTAATTAATCCATTATTTTTTTATTTTTGACTGATTTTACTTTTAAAGATTTTCCCCCCAGGCACTTTATTATAAAAGTAATAAAATAAAACCCAAATTTTTCCAAAAAAAAAACGGGAAAAAATTTAAAAACCCTTAAAAAAATATCAAACAAAAGGATAAAAAAATAGGGTTTTTTATATTCATGTGGTTTAAATATTCAAAATTTTTTTGTGGTTTCTATTTCTAGCATTTTTTGACTTTCCCGTTGATTATTGTTATTGCATTTTTTCCGGTGCCTGTTCCTTGCGGGCCCAAGCAGAAATGTGGGACTTTTTCGACTGAAAATGGGAAAACAGAGGGGCCATTCTATGGTTTTTTCCAATTGAGGATGTGTCAAGAAAAAACTTGCACAAAATTTCTTTCCACCATTGTGGGGGATTCTTCTGTCTAAAGTAAATTTTTAAGACTTTTTTCATTTAGCATTTTAATTTTAAAGAAAACATGAACTTTTAAAAATGTTTTTTCCCCTTTTTTGGGGGTTTCCCAATAGCCCGTTTAAAAAGCATACGTTTCCAAATAAAGGGGACCAAGATAAAATCCGGGGTTTCAGTGGAGTTTTTTTTTCTGACCCCCCTTTTTCCTCCCATCAGGGGATTGGTTCGTTTGGTTAATTTTAGTTTTGGCGGAAGGTACTTTGCGTTTGGATTTAGTATCCGCCCAAAGGGTTTTGCAAGGGGAATTACTATTGTTCCCTTTCACGCTATAGAAAAATAGGATAAACCCCAAAAAATCCCGCTTAAAAAGGAAAAACTAATTTTTTTTTTCCCCTTTTTTCGGGATTTGTAAACCCCCGTCTCGATTTGAAAATGATGTCGGGATGACCCCGTTCTGAAAAATGAGAAATTAGGGTTAGAAACCCTATAAAAAATAAATTTTGGGTGTGGTTCCTGGCTTCCCTAGAGGGCAGGGAGGCACCCTTTCTGTGTTTCTATCCCTTAAATTTGTTTTCCCAATTTCTTTTGTCTTTGTTTTTTGGGAAAGAGATTACTTGGGTTTTGCCCTGACCCCCGGGGCCTTTAAAGCTCCCGGTTTGGGGGGAAACATACAAATGCAATTTTTACTGTTTTGGGAGATGATTTTTTTTTCCCTTTTTAATAAAAATTTTAAAATATGGTAATTTTTTTTTTTTTTTGAATGTTCCCCTAGTGGGGGGGAGGTACATGCTGTTTTTTCTTTTCCCCCAACCCCTTTTCCAATTTTTTTCCCGTGTTTTTCTTGGTTTTAGAATTTCTTGGTTTTTTTCCCGGGGGCCCCGGCCGGAGTTTTTTTGGCTGGGGGAAACAGTTTGAATATAGTTAAAAGTTTTGGGAGTGATATTTTTTTTTCCCTTGTAAAACATCTCTTGTTAAGAAATTGATTATGTTTAGTTTTCATATTTTAAATTTATGATTTTTTAAAAATTTTGGGGTATTCCTCTTGTTGGGACCTTTTGCTTGTGTCTGGATGAGGGCTTTTAGGTGATCTTTTAAAAAAAAATACATTGCAGTTTTGCTTTGGGGAAATTTCAAACTGTTCCTATTTGAACCCCAATTTTTCCTTTGTTCCCTTTTCTTTTGTGTTTAAAATTTTAATTTTTAAACTTTTTTTTCCCATTTTTTTTTTTTTTTTATGGCGCTGATATGCCCTTAATGTGTTTCAAGCGCCGTTTAAAACCCTTTAAAAAAATTTTTAAAAAAAATTTTTTTGAATCTTTAATAAATTTTAAAAATTTGAGTGGGATTCCTCTTAAATGGGATCCCGTGTTGGTGGGCTGGATGAGCATTTAGGTGATTTAAAAATAAGTACATTTATGGTGTGTCTTGGAATCTAAATTTTTCCCCTTTTTTAACCAATTTCCCCTTTGTCCCTTTCCTTTTCTTGGTTGTACCTAAATTGGAAATTTTAGAACATTTTCCAATCCTTAAATTTTTTTTTAATTTGGCCCTTTATATGACCTAAACGTGTTGCGAACGCTGTAAAACCCTTTTAAAAAACACCAACAAAAAACAAATTTTTACCCCCTTTTTTTTTTAACAGAAGAAATTAAACTTTTTTTCTTTTATTTTTAAATGAAATTTTTCCCCCCGGGTTTTATTTTTGAGGTTAAAGATTCAGTTTTCAGCACTTTTTTCATCTAACATTAACCCTTTGGACAGGCCTGTAAATTTCCGCCGAAAAAAATTTAAAAATTAAAATAAATTTTTAATTTTTTTTTCACTTCCTTTTAAAATTTGGTTTAAAATTCTAAAAAAATATTTGGGAAATGGGGGTTTTTTGCTCATGTTTTTAAAGGGAAAAAGCTTGGCTTCAGGGGGACACGCCCCCTGGGGCCCCCCCACCCGGGGGTCCCTCCCGGCCCCGGGCCCCAAAAAATTTTCGGGATTTTCAGGCAATTTTTTTTGGGGGATGCAGGCCTGGTTTTGGGGGACCCAAAAATTTTCCCTTTTTTGATGGGGCCCTTTGGGGAATTTGGGGCTATTGTTTTTTAAATTTTTCCCCTGGTAGGTGATTGATTTTAGGGAGGACTAGCCAATTTTTTTTTTAGGGAGTATTTTAAATTTCTATGGTATTTGGGCAAATTGAACCCCTCCTTTCATTGCCAGGCTGTCCCTTTTTTTTTTTACAAAAATTTAATTTGGTTTTTTTTGGATTTTTTTTAAAGCCAAATTTTGGAAAATTTTTTCGGACAATGGATGGAAATGTTGCAGTTTGTGAAAGGAAAAAAGGGGAAAATTTTAATCCCTGAATTTAAAAAATTACATCCCAATTTTTTACCAGAGTTTTTTTAAAGCATGAAAAGGGGTAACAAAAGGGTCGCCCACTCCTTGGATAGGGTGTTGTCTATAGCGAATTTTTTTTTGCCGATTATCAGACCCCGCTACCCAATCACTAGGGGGACAAGGGGATCAGAAAAAAAAAATGACTTCCTTTTTTTTTTCTATTTCAGTCCCTTTATTTGTGAAACAAAGGGCCTCTACCAATTCACTTTCCGGGACCCTTTAATCATAAAATTTTGATTTGATATTCAAATTTTATTTTTTCCTTTTTTTTTTGAATTTTGGGAGGAAAATTTTTTTGATTTCATTTAAGTTTGGTTTGAATCAAAAAATTTTTTATGTATATATATATAATGTTTGGCCTTGTGATTAGTTGATGGACAAAAAAATTGATTTTAAAAATTTTTTGGGTTACACTGTTAAAAAAATTTTTTTTAACGTTTCCTCCTATTCCTTCCCGTCATTCCTTCAGGAAAATCACAAATTTCCCAAACTACCGGGGAAAAACCCGGGTATCCAAGGAAACACAACATGTCAAAAAAATTTTGGTAAAGATGTTTACTTTTTTTTCTCTTTTTTTGTTTGTTTTTTTAAATTTTCATTTTCCCTTTTTCCCTTTTTTTTTTTTTTTTTTTTTCCCTTCTTTTATTTTTTTTCTTCTTAAAATTTTTCCCTTCTTTATTTTAAAAACCTTATTTTAATCACAGCCCAAAATGTCCCGATAAAATAGGGACTGTCCCCATTTTTACGATTGGAGAACAAATTTTATAAAAATTTGGGGTTGTTTATTTGTATGGAAATGCCCTTTTCGTCCAGGAAAATTTTGAATTTTTTGGGAAGCAAATTAAAAGGAACAGAGGGTAAAATCTAAATCTAGATTTATGGAAATTTTATAAAGGTCCAAAAAAAATGCTCTTTTTTGGGGCATTGGGCCGTCTTGCACATTTTGCATGGGTTTTCAAGAGTGCCGGCCCTTTTGGGTTGCCAAAAAAAAAAGTCGCCGGCTTTTTGCGATTTGGATTTTTTTATTTTTATTTTTTTAGGGTTTTTTTTTGTATATTTTTTAAAAATTTTGCAACTTGTGACAAAAAAAACTTAACCCAAAATTTCTGCTTACAACCCTTTTGGGTTTTAAAAATACAAAAATTATTATGGATTAACTACTATTATGAAGATAGATGCTGAGAAAAAAGATTCAAAAAGACGAGGGGTAAATCCCTGAATCTTGCAGGCTTTTTCTGATTTTATGTTGGGCATAAAATAGATTGCAGGCTTTTTTGAGGTCCAAATTGCTTGCACCCCTGGTAAAGGGGGCCCCATTTTAGCAATTTTAAAAGTTTGCTGTAATTAGTTTTAAAAAAAAAAAAAACCCTTGCAAAAATTTTTTTTAATTTTTAAAACTGAAAAACTTTAGGGAAAATCAATTCGCCTTGGATGTTTTTTAAAATTTTTTTTTTTATTTAAAAAAAAAAATTTTCCATCTTTTTATAGCCCCGAAAGAGCCCAAAGGTAAAGCCAAACTCAAACCCAAACCAAATTTAAAACAAGATGTCTGCCAAGGTCTTTTTAAAGAAAATGAAAAAAAAGCAGAAAAGGGGACTTGGTTTCCACCAAAATGAAAGGGTCTATTTCAAGGGATTCCCCCGCCGACTCTGCTTTAAAATGCCGGCACCCCTATTTTTTTTTTAAGGTTTATTTTTTATAAACATTGCTTTTGTTTATTTTTTCACAGGTAGTTTTTCATTCAGGAGACCTTCAACGAATGTGATAAAAAACCTGTATTAACAAAATTTTTAAATTTTGGTTTTTACCTGATCTGAATAAAGGGGTTTTGGAAACTCAAACTTTTCATCATTTCCCAATTAAAACCAAGAAAGGAATTTTAGGAGAAAAAAATTAAATTTAAACCTATTTATTTCTATTTTTTATCCTCCCAAGACTACAATCAAGAATGTCCCTTTTTTTCGCCTTTTAAAAAGGTAAAAACCAGGTTTTTTTTGGGTAGTTGACTGTTTTTGCATCCCTTTTCTATGATTTTAAAGGGGAAAACCCCTTTTATTGAGAAGCTTGCGTGAAATATTTTTTATAATATTCTCTTTATGAGAAAAAATTTTTTTGCAAAGGGTCCTGTAGATAAGGGTAAAGACAAATTGTGAAGTTATGAAAAACTTGTAATCTTTTGTATCAGGAAAAATTTTGGGGGTTAAACATTTAAAGGGGAAAGCATTTTTTCTTTTAAAGAAAATTTTAATTTTATTTTTATTTTTTTTAAAGGGGGGAAGAGGTCCCTGCGTTTTTTTCTAAAAATTTTTTGCATTTCTTTGTAAATTTAAATGGAAAATTTTCCAAATTTTTTCATATATTTATTTAAATTGGGAAAAGTTTAGGGTTTTTCCCAAACCTGGTTTCTTTGGGGAGGACAGGGGCTTTCTTGTTTATTGCCCCCGTGTTGAAAAGAGCAGTAATGGTGACAAAAACAATTTTTAGAGGCTTGATGTGGCTTTTGGGGGAAACTGTGCTGGCCTCCCGAAAAAAAAAAAAACTTAGTGCCATTAAGAAAAGGGATTTGTTGGAAAATAATTCCTTTTTTTTGTGTTTTGGTTTTTTTTGGTTTTTTTCCCCTGGGTGGGGGCGGGGGGGCGAACATTGAGGCATTGTGAAGGTGTCCATACAAACTCAAAAAAAAAACTAAAAGTCTTAAAAGGGGGGTGAATTTAGGGTGGTCTGGGGGGTTGGGGGCCCTTTACCTTCCCCTGGTGAGCAAGTTTACTTGCTGTTTTCTTTTCCCCTTTTTGTCTGTTTTTCTGAGTTGTTTTGGGTTTTTTTTTTGGAAAGGGTTTATTATTTTTTCCTGGCCTTGTTGGAGTCTTTTTGCTGAAAAGGGGAAAAAGTAATGTAAATAATTGGTAAAGTTTTTTGGGATTTTTTTTTTCCTTGTAAATCATTTTCTTTTTTGTTTGTTTTGTTACATTTTCGTTTTGAATTATTCAGTAAAATTTATGTTTCTCGGGGCCTGTGGGGTGTTGAATGAGATTTTGATTTTGTTTTCCAAATCGAGACATGTAGTGTGTTTTGGTTAATTTTATTTTTCCCTATTTGAATGTTTTGTCTTCTTATACTCGGTCTTTACTTGTAGTTCTAAAATTTTTTTACAACCCTTTTTTCTGAAAAAAATGTGTTGCAAGCCCCGTAAAAACTTAAAAAAAAAAAAGAAAAAGGATGCTAAGATGACAGTTTGTCATTTTTTGAGCTTTAAACATTGAATAAAAAATTTTTCTTTCCCATCGATCTCATTAATTTTAATAGGTCATGAACTTTGAAAGGGATTCCACCCCAAATCCCAAATCATTTTTTTGGCCCACCAGAAAGTGATGGAGCGGATTATTTTTGGTAACAACAAGTTGGTAAATAGAAAGTGCCAAAAGGGGACAATAGAGAATAAAAAATTTTTTGCGGCGGGGGTGGGGTTTGAAACCTGCGACTTTGGGGAGAAATCGCGGGCAGGTGAGAGGTGGCTTCCGTGTGAGCATCCGAAACAAAATATTCGTTTCAACCCAAAGTCTTTACTAGACCCCTTCTCACCATCTTGGACCCCCGATTTTTCGGCCCCCCCCATCGGAAATTTTTGACAGCAGTTAGTTAAATAGAATTTTTTAACACAAACTATAAATAAAAAAGTTTGGCATTGAGTATGTCGGTGTTGGGGTAAAATTTTTAAATTAGAAAAGTGAGTGGAGCGGCACTTTGTTGGTAAAAAAAAGATATGAAGTAAATAGAAAAGTGAGAAGAAAATAGAGAATAAAAAATTTTTGCGGCGGTGGGGGGGTTTAAATTCGACTTATGGTCGAAACTCCGTGGGGTGAGAGGTGGTTCCCGGTGAGTACCCACGAACAAAAAAAAATATTCTTTTAAAACCAAAGTATTACTAACCCTCTCTCACCATTCTTGAGACCGCCGATTGTTCGGACCCCCCATGGTTAATTAGCCCGCATTTTAAGTTAATAGCTATTCTCAACAACATATAACATAAAAGTTTGGACATTGAGAAGTCCGGTGTATGGGTGAATTTTTTTTTAATTAGAAAAGTGAGTGGAGCGGGCCTTTGTTGGTAAACAAGATATAAAGGGAAATAAAAAAGTGAGAAGAAATAGGAATAAAAAAAAATTTTTTTCGCGGCGGTGGGGGCGGTGGGGGAAATTTTTAAAAAAAATTTAAAAAAAAACCCGAGGCGGAGTTGTCGTCCCATAGGTCGCAGGTTAAAAACCCCCCCGCCGGAAAAAAAATTTTTTATTCTCTATGTTTTTGGCATTTTTCTTTCATTATATTTGTTGTTCCCCAACATAAGTGCCTGCCCCATACTTTTTAATTTAAAAAATTCCCCCTCCGGGGAGCTATCAATGTCTC
>NW_027627888.1:0-4793 GCF_034508935.2 Berghia stephanieae | reverse complement strand
GACAGCTACAACAAGAAATCCTACTCTTTCAAAAAGGGGCAGGGGATAAAAGTGGTGCCATCTCCCAGACGTGATTGGCATCTGTCGTGACGCGCTGCTAAAATCTAAGATGGTTTGGTGTTGAAGACAGGGGCAGAGGTTACGAGAGGTTGAGGAAAGCTCAAAGGTCACAAGGAACTGGTGCTAAAAGTAAGAGTTTTTAAATTTTGTCAAACTATAGACATGATTGAATGGAACTCAACAATTAGAACCAAAAAAAAAAAAGGGTATTATAAATATTTTATTGTTTTTCATTCTGAATGTGTTTGTTAGTTTTTATTGTTCTTTCATGTCTGTAATTGTTTAGATTTTATTGTTTTTTCATTTTGTAATGTTTTTCGATTTTTTGTTCTTTATGTCTGTAATGTGTTTAGTTTTATTGTTCTTTTGTCTTACTGTGTTTAGTTTTTATTGTTCTTTCATGTTTGTAATGTTTTTCGATTTTATTTTTCTTTCATGTCTGTATGGTTTGATTTTTTGTTTTTCATGTCTGTAATGGTTTAGATTTTTTGTTCTTTCATGTCTGTACTGTGTTTGATTTTATTGTTTTTTCATGTCTGTAAGTTTTTAGATTTTATTGTTCTTTCATGTCTGTAATGTGTTTGATTTTATTTTTCTTTCTGTCTGTAATGTGTTTAGATTTTATTGTTTTTCATGCTGTACTGTGTTTAGTTTTTTATTGTTTTTCATGTCTGTAATGTGTTTAGATTTTTTGTTCTTTCATGTCTGTAATGTGTTTCGATTTTATTGTTCTTTCATGTCGTAATGTGTTTAGATTTTATTGTTCTTTCATGTCGTAATGTGTTTAGATTTTTTGTTTTTCATGTTGTAATGTTTTTAGTTTTATTGTTTTTTTCAGTCTGTAATGTGTTTGATTTTATTGTTCTTTCATGTCTGTACTGTGTTTAGATTTTATTGTTTTTTCATGTCTGTAATGTGTTTAGATTTTATTGTTCTTTATGTCTAAAAAGTGTTTAGATTTTTTTGTTCTTCATGTCTGAAATGTGTTTGTTTTTATTGTTCTTTCATGTCTGTAATGTTTTTAGTTTTATTGTTCTTTCATGTCGTAATTGTTTGATTTTATTTTTCTTTCATGTCGTACTGTGTTTAGATTTTATTGTTTTTTCATGTTGTAATGTGTTTCGATTTTATTGTTCTTTCATGTCTGAAATGTGTTTCGATTTATTGTTCTTTCATGTCTGTACTGTGTTTCGTTTTATTTTCTTTCATGTCTGTACTGTGTTTCGATTTTATTGTTTTTTCATGTCTGTAATGTTTTTAAGGGGTTTATTGTTCTTTCAGTCTGTACTGTGTTTAGATTTTATTGTTCTTTCTGTCTGAATGTGTTTGATTTTTTTGTTTTTCATGTCGTAATGTGTTTCGATTTTTTTGTTTTTCATGTCTGTAATGTGTTTAGATTTTATTGTTCTTTATGTTGTACTGTGTTTAGATTTATTGTTTTTTGTCTGTAATGTGTTTGATTTTATTGTTCTTTCATGTCTGTAATTTTGTTTCGATTTTATTGTTTTTTCATGTCTGTAAGTGTTTCGTTTTTATTGTTTTTAGTCGTAAGGTTTTTAGATTTTATTGTTCTTTCATGTCTGTCTGTGTTTAGATTTTATTGTTCTTTATGTCTGTAATGTGTTTCGATTTTATTGTTCTTTCATGTCTGTACTGTGTTTAGATTTTATTGTTCTTTCATGTCTGTAATGTGTTTAGATTTTATTGTTCTTTCATGTCTGTAATGTGTTTAGATTTTATTGTTCTTTCATGTCTGTACTGGTTTTAGATTTTATTGTTCTTTCATGTCTGTAATGTGTTTAGATTTTATTGTTCTTTCATGTCTGTAATGTGTTTAGATTTTATTGTTCTTTCATGTCTGTAATGTGTTTAGATTTTATTGTTCTTTCATGTCTGTAATGTGTTTAGATTTTTATTGTTCTTTCATGTCTGTAATGTGTTTCGATTTTATTGTTCTTTCATGTCTGTAATGTGTTTCGATTTTATTGTTCTTTCATGTCTGTACTGTGTTTAGATTTTATTGTTCTTTCAGCGGGTGGTTGGATGGGAGCATCACCCTTGAATCATATACCTATGATGTTCGCATGGGTGTACGATCCGATAGTGATGTCGTTTCTTCTTCTCTTCACTAGCCTATCCAGCTTCTTTGGTTTGTGATTGTATTTTTGACAGGGGATATTTTTTTTTTTCTGTAAATCTTCTGCCTGTTTGTTCTTGGTTATTTATAATTTAGCTTATGATATCTTTAGGTTATGATTTTGATTTACATTTGTACTATTTTTGTTAGATTGCTTGTTTTTTTGTTTCAGCGGTCTCTCATATAACCTCAATTGTGTTGGAAGAGACCTAAAGCAACAACAAACAAACAAAATTGTTCTTTCATGTCTGTACTGTGTTTAGATTTTATTGTTCTTTCATGTCTGTACTGTGTTTAGATTTATTGTTCTTTCATGTCTGTAATGTGTTTAGATTTTATTGTTCTTTCATGTCTGTACTGTGTTTAGATTTTATTGTTCTTTCATGTCTGTACTGTGTTTAGATTTTATTGTTCTTTCATGTCTGTAATGTGTTTAGATTTTATTGTTCTTTCATGTCTGTAATGTGTTTAGATTTTATTGTTCTTTCATGTCTGTACTGTGTTTAGATTTTATTGTTCTTTCATGTCTGTAATGTGTTTAGATTTTTATTGTTCTTTCATGTCTGTAATGTGTTTAGATTTTATTGTTCTTTCATGTCTGTACTGTGTTTAGATTTTATTGTTCTTTCATGTCTGTACTGTGTTTAGATTTTATCTTGTTTTTATTGAAATGCTTTAGAAACGTTTATTTTCAGGTATTGATGTGACACTAGAGTTTGAATCTCATGGTTGAGTTTTAAATGTTTATTGTTGACATTCCATACAACTGATGATTGGGCAGAAAAGTGTTGAATTTTTTTTACAAATTTCAAACTGTTATTTATTTTAATATTCTAAACAAATGTTGGTCGTCAGGTGAAGGTGATGAAATACCAGGATGAGTTGGAAATGGGAAAGCGTTCTAGGAAATCGGGTATGTCTATCCAAGACCAGGTACAACACTATCGTAGGAAATTACAGAACAAGGTGAGAGATACATTCTTTATACTAAGAGTTCCCCAAGAAAGTTTAGAAGAAGAGGCTATAAATAGGTAGTCCAAACTGAATTTTTTTTTTGCAAGAAACACACTCATTCAATATTTTTCTTGTAGAACTTTTTATTCTGGTTACTATGATATTTGATTTGTCTTCCTAGGTCAAAAACTAAAAAAGTTATGGCAATTTGAAAATCATGGATTTTGGGCCGAAAACGGGAAAAGTTAAAAATACTAAATTTCCCAAGTTTGGGGTACCCCAAAATCATTATTACTATAGATACAGATCTAACATCGCTTGTGGTTACAAATATGATGGCATAGAA
This sequence comes from Berghia stephanieae, assembly GCF_034508935.2. Lineage (NCBI taxonomy): Eukaryota > Metazoa > Mollusca > Gastropoda > Nudibranchia > Aeolidiidae > Berghia > Berghia stephanieae. The sequence continues at coordinate 1,296 of NW_027627888.1, read as the reverse complement.
TAAGCCCAATTTTTTTGGGAAGGCTATTTAGCATAGTTTTACCACATTAACTTTTCAAAGTTCAGAAAAATCACAGAAAAGCAGTTTCCAAAAGTTGCCGAAACATGCGAAAAAGACGCAACTTCAAACTGTCGTACTTTTTTGTTTGTTGACATAGGATGACATATTATATATCAAATTAATCAGGTTTTAAAGCTCTATCTGAATGGTTGTGATATATAAGTTCTGTAACATCATTATCAGTAACTCAAGAGAGGAAAAAGGTAGCCAAGTTTAAGAATTTGGACAAAAGTACCCAGACCCAGTGGTGGCCGAGAAGCTATTTTCTCAAAATAATGGAACAAGACATGTCTTAATAGCTAAAACGAAGGTTTATTTATCATTCTATGCAGTAAAAAACTGAAAAAGAACTGCGCTTGGATTATTTTTTACATAAAAAATCAAGCACATAAAAAGACAATATACACACACGCATATAGCCAAAGATTTTTTTCTCGCAATTGTTTTCTTTTCGAACTACTCAAAATTTGAAAGCCTTAACCGCTTGGGTGGTGTTGGGGAACTATTCTCTTGCTCAAGGACATTTTTCAAGGACTCTATCATGGTATTGAGTGGGGCAAATTTCAAATTTTTATCTGCTTGAAAGTCTTACAATATCTAATTTCATTTTTGACAACTTCAGTAATGAAGGTTTTTGATTTATTCTCTTGGACACTTATCAATTGAACAATGTTGATGAAAATCAATGACAAAACGATTACAGATTGACGAGACATGGGCAAGTCACCTCTCCCTAGTTCAGTTTGCGGTGCTGAGCTGGGTTACTCTGGTCTTCCCTTGGAATAAGCCCTAAAACAAATCTTCGCTTGAGGGTAATTAAGGGGAACTTTATTATTTATTTATCTTATAGATATGTTGAGGGAGATAACTTAATACACGACATTGAGTGTATGTGCAAGTGTGTTGGAGAGAGGGGGAGGGGGGGGGGGGGGGGGCTTCTGTATTACAACATTCATTTACCCTCATAGCCAACCATCATTACAAATAATGGCGCATCGCAATGAAATGAGAACGAATTGCGTAGTGATGAATGAGCAGAGAGGTTCCTGTTATGCAAAACAGTGATGAGTGTTTGAGTGTCTGTTTTTATATGTGTATGTACCATACTGTATACACATATAAAAACAGTGATAGAGTGTTTGAGTGTCTGTTTTTATATGTGTATGTACCATACTGTTATACACATATAAAAACAGTGATAGAGTGTTTGAGTGTCTGTTTTTATATGTGTTATGT
>NW_027627887.1:2500-4782 GCF_034508935.2 Berghia stephanieae | reverse complement strand
TGTAAGTCATGTAAAAGGGTTTTTTTTGTCCTTGTCTTTTTTTTGAAATTTATCTATTTATTTATTTGGTCATGAAATATACCTTAAGTTATACGATTATTTTTTTACATTTCCTCTTAATACCGTTTATTTTGTGAAAATTAAAAGGGAATAGCCATATTTTTAAGTGCAATCTCCTCCCCCTCTCCTCTTCCCCCCTCCTCCCCTCTCCCTCTACCTCCCCTCCCCCCCCTCTCTCTCTCTCCCTTCTTCTCTTTCTCCCCCGCTTCTCTCTCTCTCTCCCTCTTCTCTCTCTCTTTCATTTCCTTCTCACACCGCCAAAATAATCATTTTAATTATTCCTTTCCCGGTCATTTCCCAAGGCGAGAGGCGGAGAGCTGGAACCCCCAGGCCTTTGTCCACGAACTCAGAATCCTGCCTAAAAGGGACCAAAAGAACTAAAGTGGGGAAAACCCCTCAGGGTGTCACCCCAAGAAAACCCCGTCAGGTGATAATATAATTTAAAAATCTTTCTGACAATGTTCCCCCATTTTTTTGGTATTTAATGCAACCCAACAAAGTGTCAATATTTTATCTTCTAAAAAAAAAGTTTTTTACCTTTCCAGAGTCCCGGGGGTTTTCCCTCTCCCTACAGAGGGTTGAAGTATGGAAACCCCCATTCTTCACGCCCCAATTAGTATTAGTATTAAATAGTTTTTTTTTTTGAAAAAATAGAAAAAAAGCTCCCTTTATTCATCCCATTGGGGGAATTTTGTCCCCTAGGGTAAGGAAAAGATTTTCCCGGGAAAAGGTGGAAAAACCCCGGCGTCAGCCGCAGTGCAGCGCCGCAAATTGAGCTGGGCGGGGGGACTTGCTAAGGCCCACAGTGCAGCGGGATTCGGTACCTTTCGGGTACGAAAACAAAAAAACCATGCGCGAGCTACGCTGCCCCCAAAACCATTTTTTTTTTGGTGTTTATGAAGCAGGGTCTTGACACGTCAGTTGCAAGAAAACACCGCTTCACACCCAAAAGGGACGAGATCGATTTTCCCCGTGAAATTGAGTTTACTTTTTCAATTGTTTTGCAGCATTACCATAGGGTTGGGGATGACAAAATTTTATTTACCTGTATTGGGGGATTTTAAGGGTGCATTAATGTTAGGGTTTTTTTGGGGGGGTTTTTTTTTGTTTTTTTTTTTTTTTTTTTTTGTTTGTTTTGTTTTTTTTTTTTTTGTTTTTTTGTTTTTGTTTTTTTTTTTTTTTAATTTAGTTTTTTTTGTGTTTAAAAAAAAAAAAAAAAATGACATTTATCAGCACAATATGATTTTTAAAAGTGCTCAAATTGCTTTTGCAATGGGGTTTCCCGGCCAAATAGCAATGAATAGGTTTGAGATATTACAATTTTTTTGGACAGAGACAGAGTTGTTTATGGCCAGGTTTCTCATTTTTTAGACATGATTATGTCGAGAAAAAAATGAGTAAAGAGCCCCTTTTCCGAGGACTCAAAATTACACCGCTCAAAGTAGGACTCGAACCCCCGGGCCTCCAATATACCCCGAGGGCCACACAGCTGCACAAAGAAGTATTTTCTAAAAAGGGTTTTGACCTCATGCTTTTGTTTTGGAATTTTTTTTTTAATGTTATATTATTTTTTTTTGTTACTTTTTACCCCTAATCTGTTGGGTTTTTTTTTTTCATATTTTTCATTTATAACCAGTGGGTAAATCATACTATTGTTTTTCTTATTGATGAAGAATGTTTTTTTAGCCCAAAACGTTAGTATTTGGTATTTTGTTTTTTTCGAAGCTGTTATATTATTAAATTTGTCCATTACTTTTTTACCCCATTGTTTTATTTTTATTTTTTTTTCTGCCTGACCAGTGGGGAAAGATTTGGAGAACAAGGTTTGAAGCCATTTAGGAAACTAATTACTGTATAAAATAAGTGGGGCGGACTGGTTTGTTGGGTTTTTTTTTTTTTTTCATCTTGTGATTTGTTTGTCTTTCAGGGTTGAACTAAAAGTTTGATTTCTGGGCGTGAGGTTCAAATCCTCTCTTTACCAACTGTAGAAAAATCATCACATTCGCTACAATACAAACATTTTTTTCTTTATATTCAAATTCATTTTAAAAATCTCAGTATTTGAAGAAAAAGCTGTGTTATTTGTACAAGAACTTAAATGCTGTTTTGTAAATCTTGTTTTGCTCAACAAAATGATTTATATCATTCATTTATTGTTTTTGAATTTGAGTATAAAAAGTCAATTTGTGTGTTTGGTCAGTATGACTTTTCAACACTTTTAA
>NW_027627886.1:0-4793 GCF_034508935.2 Berghia stephanieae | reverse complement strand
CCCTTATCGCTTGGCGGGGGTTTTAAAGCGTTCCCGCTCTTCGCTAGGTCGGGCGATCGGATCGGCTCGATCGGTTGGCCCAGGGGCCCGGCCAACCCCCGGGGTTAAAATCCCGGTTTGGGTTTTTCATACGATTTTTCGCCTCGTCGAATTCGGGGTTTACCGCACGGGCGTCCCGGGGGTTTTAGAAGCTCTCGTACGGCGAGAAGGACTTGCCCCGGGACGCCCCCGCGGTAAGCCCCCCGGGGGCCCGGGGGGAAAAAACTTTGGTGAGGCTTTTCCCCTTTCGGAGCAATTTGAATAAAATTAAACCACCCCCTATGATGCACCGGGCCCTCCCCATTCCCCGACCGGTTTTGAATTGGGGGCCCCTTTCCCCCGTTAGGGCCCTGTACTCGTTTTGGCGGGTGTTAAAGCTTCCCCGCTACTTCGCTAGAGTGGGGCGATCGACGACTCGGGCTCGATCGAGTTGGCCCCGGGCCCGGCCAACCTGCGGGGTTCAATCCGGTTTGGGGCTTTATTATACGATTTTACGCCCGTCGTTTCGGGGTTTTTCCCCGCACGGGCGCCCGGGGTAAGAAGTCTCGTACGGCGAGAAGGACTCTGGGCCCGGGGCGCCCCCGCGGTAACCCTCGAGGGCCGGGGGAAAAAAAACTTTGGTCGAGCGCATTTCCTTAGGAGCGAATTTGAATGAAAAAACCCCACCCCCTTTGACCGGGACCCCCCCATTGCCGGGGGTTTTAAAACCCGGGCCCTTCCGTTGGGCCTGTATCGTTGGCGGAGTTTTAAAACGCTTTCCCCCGTACCGCTAGGTGGGCGCACGCTCGGGCCGATCGATTTGGGCCCCCGGGGCCGGCCAACCCTGCCGGGGTTCAAAATCCTTTTGGGAGCTTTATTCATACGATTTTATCGCCTCGTCGATTCGGGCTTTACCGCACGGGCTTTCCCTGGGGAAAGAAGCTCTGTAGGCCCGAGAAGGACTCTGCGCGGGACGCTCCGCGGTAACCCCCTCCAGGGGGGGGAAAAAAACTTTGGTCAGCGCTTTTTCCTCTACGGAGCGAATTTGAAAAAAATAAACCCACCCCTATGATGCCCCTGGGCCCCTCCCCATTGCCGCCGGTTTTAAACTTGGGGGCCCTTCCGTTAGGGCCCCTGTATCGTTTGGGGCGGAGTGTTAAAAGCTTTCCCGCTACTTCGTAGAGTCGGGCGATCGGGACCGGGCTCGATGGGTTTGGCCCCCGGGGGGCCCAACCGGCCGGGGTTCAATCCGGTTTGGGAGCTTTTTTCATCGTTTTTATGCTCGTCGATTGGGCTTTCCCCGCACGGGCCCCCCGGGGGGTAAGAGCCTCGCTACGGCGAGAAGGCCCTTTTAGCCCCGGGACGCCCGCGGTAAGCCCCCCGGGGCGGGGAAAAAAAAATTTTTGGGTCGAGGTTTTCCCTCTACGGAGCGAATTTGATAAATTAACCCCACCACCATGATCGCACTGGGCCCCCCCTTTCCCGACGGTTTTTTGAATTCGGGGGCCTTCCCGTTTGGGCCCTGTATCGTTTTGGCGGAGTGAAAAGGGTTTTCCCGCTACTTCGCTAGAGTCGGGCGTCGACGACCGGGCTCGATCGATTTGGGCCCCACGGGCCGGAAACCCTGCGGGGTTCAAATCCTTTTTTGGGAGCTTTATTAAACGATTTTATCCCCTGTCGATTCGGGGTTTACCGCCGGGCGTCCCGGGGGTAAAAAAGCTTCGCTCGGCGAAAAGGTCTAGCGCGGGACGCTCCGCGGTACCCCCCCCCGAGGGCCGAGGGAAAAAACTTTGGTCGAGCGCATTTCCTCTACGGAGCAAATTTGAATGAAATAAACCCACCCCTTGATCGCACTGGGACCTCCCTTTTGCCGACCGGTTTTGAACTTCGGGGCCCTTCCCGTTAGGGCCTGTACTCGCTTGGGGGAAAGTGTTAAACGCGTTCCCGTACTTCGCTAGAGTGGGCGATCGACGATCGGGCTCGATCGAGTTGGGCCCCACGGGGGGCCCAAACCTCCCGGGTTCAAACCCCGGGTTTTGGGGAGCTTTATTCATACGATTTTATCGCCTCGTCGTTTCGAGGCTTTACCGCAGGGCGCCCCTGGGGTAAGAAGCTCTCGTCCCGGCCAAAAAAGGATCAAAGGGGGCGCCCCCGCGGTAAGCCCCCCGGGGGGGGGAAAAGGGAAAAACTTTGGTCGAGCGCTTTTCCCTTACGGGGAATTTGAATAAATAAAACCCACCATATGATCGCAGGGCCCCCCCCCCTTGCCGCCCGGTTTTAACTTCGGGGGCCCTTTTCCCGTTGGGGGCCCTGTACTCGCTTGGCGGAGTTTTAAAAACCGCTTTCCCCGCTACTTCGTAGAGTGGGCGATCGACGACTGGGGTCAAATCGAGTTGGCCAGGGCCCGGCCCAAACCCTCCCGGGGTTTCAAACCGGTTTGGGAGCTTTTTTCAACGATTTTTCCCCCGCGTTGGGAGGCTTTAGCACGGGCGCCCCTGGGGTAAGAAGCTCTCGCTAGGGCCCAAAGAAGGATCTAGCCCCGGGACGCTGCGGAAAACCCCCCGGGGGCCGGGGGAAAAATTTTGTGAGGTTTTCTTAGGAGCGAATTGAATGAAAAAAACCCCCCATATGTCGAGGGGGAATCCCTTTGCGACGGTTTTGAATTTGGGGTTTTGGGGCCGTCCTCGTGGGGAGTGTTAAACGGGTTTCCGTCCTTCGAAAGGGTCGGGCGATGGGCTCGGGTCGATGAGGGGCCCCGGGGCCCGGAAATGGGGGTTTAAAATTCCCCGGTTTTGGGGCTTTTTTTATACGTTTTTCGTGTCTTCGAGGTTTTCGCAGGGCGCCTGGGGAAACCCTCTTCGACGGGGGAAAGGTTAGGCGGGGTCCGCGGTACCTGGGGGGCCGGGAAAAACCCTTTGGGTCGAATTTTTTCCCCGGAGCGAATTTAAATGAAAAAAACCCCCCCCCTATGATCCCCCCGGGACCCCCATTGCAAAGGGTTTTAAATTGGGGCCCCTTTTTGGGTGTCCGTTGGGGGGATGTAAACCTTTCCCCGTCTTCGAAAGGACGGGCGATGACGCCTGGGCCCCGACGAGTGGGGGGGGCCCGGCCCCTCCCGGGGGTTAAACCCCCGGTTTTGGGGCCCTTTATTCTACGATTTATGCCTTGTTTGAGGTTTCCCGAGGGCCCTTGGGGTAAGAACCCTCCGTGGCCGAAAAGGATCTGCCCCGGGCCGCTCCCGGGTTAAGCCCGGGGCGGGGAAAAAACTTTGGCGAGCGTTTTTCCTTCCCGGAGCAAAAATAAACCACAACCTATGATCGCACCTGGGACCCCCCCATTGCGACGGTTTTTAAATTTTTCGGGGCCCCCCCGTTAGGGCCTGTCCGCTCGGAAGACCGTTTACGCGGCGTTTAAACGCGTTCCCGCTACTTCGCTAGATTTAGTGCGATGGGAAATTGGGGCTGTTCGGAGGTCGGGCTGGGGTTTTCCCATACGTGCCTGGGGGTCGAATCTGAATTTGCACCAAAAAAATTTTTTTTTTTTAGTAGTCCGCAAGAGGAAAAGGGCTACCTTCAGGGGTTTGGGACGTATAGTAGGGAAGGCGGTCGTCGGTCGGAAAAATTGAAATTGAAGCAAGGCGAGCCGAAAGGGCGCGGTGGCCTCTGGTACACCCACGGTCACCAGCGCCGGGGACGAGCGGTGGTCGGAGAGCCCGGAGTCGGCCCCAGGTTAGCTCCTCGGTAGAGGACCTAGAGTCGTGTGAGCGCGAGCGTGTCCGGGCGGTCGGAGCAGTCCGACCAGCAGCGAGAAGGCCGAAGGGGTAAAACGTTTGTGCGGTAGAGTCGAGAAGGGCGTCGGCGAAGGAGTCGAGCGTGGGAGTTCTCGGCGTCTGGGCTTCGGTCGTCGGCCCCCGTAGCCTCCTGTCCCAGGGGCCCGTCCCCCCGGGGTTTGGGAAATGGATACGCTACCAGGTTGATCCTGCCTGTAGTCTTATTGCTTGTCTTGAGGGTTAAGCCATGCACGCCTATGCTCACCCTACACAGAAGGGGAAGCCGCGAACTGCTCAGTATATCGGCGATAATTACACGGGGTGGGCGATGTTTGTCCGGACACCTGTAGGAATCCCAGAGCTAATACGTGCACACGAGTCCTCCTCCTAACGGGGTTACCTCGCGGGGAGAGGGCGCATTTATTAGGATCTTGACGGCGGCGGGTGGTTAACGCGCCCGCCAGGCTGAGGCGAACTCTGGGTATGTGACGACCGCTGTTAGCGGCGTGCCCGTTTGCTCGCCGTCCCATCAAATTTAGACGGCCCGGGCAAGAGCCCCCGTGTTGGCTACGGGTGACGGAGGATCAGGGTTCGATCCGGAGAGGGAGCTGCGAGACGGCTACCACGCTTAAGGGTGGCAGCAGGCGCGCAACTTACCCACTCCCGCACGGTGAGGTAGTGAAGATAAATGTCGGGGCTGGGCTCGCATGCGAGCTAGCGGTCGGATTGAGCGTTGACCAAAACACGTGCCGTTGTGATATCGGAGGGAAGCCCGGTGCCAGCAGGCGGTAAAAAGCTCCGATGGGAGTTGTAGTTGCTGCGTTTAAAACGCTCGGTTTGGTCTCTGAGGTACGGCGCGGGCAACCCCGGGGGGACGTTGCCGGGATTATGCACCCTGTGGTTTTTGGGGTGGGCAAGGGGCCTTTTCCCGGTGCCGCAACCGGACCCCCGCGCGGTCTCCCGGGCATCGCTTGCCGTCGCTGGGTTTAGCTCTTTCGTCTTAAGC
>NW_027627885.1:0-4795 GCF_034508935.2 Berghia stephanieae | reverse complement strand
AGAAAAAGCCATAAAGACCTAAAACAAGGTCCAAAGGGGTAAAAAAAAAAATTTTTTTGAACATTGGGGGTTAAAGATGTGGAACCTGCAGCCCCTCCCATCCCCCTAAAGGCGCCCCCCCTCCAAACCCCCCCCCCCCCCTTTCCCCCAAACAAAAAAATTCCCCCCCTCAGGGTGGTGTTGGACCCACCCCCTCCATTCCCCGTGAGCCCTCTCTATCCCCCCCCAAAAAACAAAAACTCCCCCCCTTTTCCCAAAATTGGAGCCCCCAAACCCATCGGGGGACCCACAAACCCCCCTGAGGGGCCAAAAGCCCCAAAAAAATCTAAAAACCCGAGGGACCTAAAAATCCCAAGGGTTCAAAAAAACTCACCCAAAAAAAAAACCGGAGGCCTCCAAGGGCCCCCTTTCCCCCTAGGGAAGTCTCCCCTCCTGGGAAATAAAAAAAAAAGGGTTTTAAGGGGCATACGCTAACCCTCCCCACAAAAAATTTTAAGGTCCCGGTCAGACAAGTTTTAAATTTCCGGAAACATCAGGGGGATCAATCAAAAAACAAAATTGGCCCTCCCCCCTCCGGGAACCTGATTGGGTCTGTCTGCGGGAAAACCAAATTACAGCAGACGACTAACAAAAAAAAGGTTACGGCCAACCTGATTCACTTGAGGGCCAAATTTAGCGTGGGGGGGATTTCAATTCTCACGAAGAAGGCCCCCCCCCACCGCTTGATACCAATGAAAAAAAATTAAAGGCAAAGAGTGAGAGTGACATTCACAGACCAATACCATTCCCTTGGACATCCCACCAGATCTTTCCCCCCAGTCTGCCCCTAGAGGGGTTTAACCAAAATCCCCCCTCCCCCATTAAATGGGGGAATTTCAAAGCTCACATCCTCCTGGGGGAAACACGACACAAACCAAGGGGGGAAGGGAGTGGAGGTTTCATAATGAAAGGTGTATTTGGGAAACGTCTCGAGGCAACAAGGGGAAATATTCCAATCTTACCCGTCTGCCATCGTTATTTCTTGTCCTACATTTTGCCCAGATCCTTTCCCGGGCTGTGACGTAATCCGGTTCTGACATTTTCCCGTCTGCCTCGACATCCCCCGACTTTAAGGGCCCCACCCCAAAACGTTGGGGTGTACGGGGAGCAGATTGGGAAACTTTCTCACGGAGTGTCAAAAGACTCCTTACGACGGGTGGAAACTATGACAAAACAAAAATTTTTTAACAAATATTGCAGTCGCAATACCAAACCTCGGTAGACCGAGAAACCAATCCCTGGGTTTTCAAGAATGTCGGCGGGCCCCAGGGAGAAAAAAAGCTACAGGAAAACGATGGATTCCCAATCCCGAGAATTTTTGCAACATTTTGAAACTACGAGCAAAGTGTAGGAAGATCTTCCCAAAAACAAAAAGGGGAAACCTTCCAAAACTTTGTCTCAAAAATAAATAGCCAAAAACCCCCGAATAGGGGGTGGGAAAATGTTACGGAAATGAAAGGGCCCATAGTGATTCATTAAAAACACTTGACATCCCGATGGACCGTGGTGAAAAGAAAAGACATTGCCACACTCTCGGCCAGAGGCTGGCGCACAACCCTCGTCTGAAAACACAACCACAATTTTTGCGCCCTAAACAAAACGCAGGAAAAAAACACCAATAAATTTAATACAAACACTGAAGACTACAACAAAACCTTTACACTTTAGGGGTTGGGTCCTGCCCCCGTGAACAAATGTCACAGCAACCCGGGGCCTGACAAAATCAGTTATAAAAAAATCGAATCTTCCCAAAATATTGGTTTCCTTTTGAATATTATAAAAAAATATGGCAACACAGACTTTTTTCCCCTAGTTGGAAAACGGGCCACCGGATTCAATCCCAAAAAACCGGGGAAAAAACCCTTTTGAGCTTCAAAAACCGCCAAACTCCCTCACCAGCTCCTATGCAAACTGATAAAAATGGTCAACAAAGGCTGATGTTTACTTGGGAAAACAACAACTCCCTCTCCCACCTCCAAGTGGGTTTCGAAGAACAGATCAAAGTTTATCACCTTGTTCGAAGAGAGCTTTTATTGTGGGCCCTTTGCCAAAGGTGAGCACTTGGTCAATCTTTTTTGACCTTGAGAAGGCCTTTGGGCACAACTTGGAAAATTTGGAATCCCCCAAGGGCTGCACAAACTTTCTCGAGGAAAACCTTCAATGTTTGTAAAACATTTTTAAAAAAAACGATCCTTTTTAGGTCAAAGCAGGGTCCACCTTTTTTGATCCCTTTGTTTGGGAAAAGGGGATTCCCCCAAGGGGCTTCTGTTCCCATTCTGTTTTAGATTAAAAAAAAATCATAGTGAATCAATGAACAGAATGTTACTGTTCCTTTTATTTGATGATTCTTTATTTCTATCGAAGTAAATCGAGTATGGACACCATTAGAACAGTTACAAAAACTAAAAAAAACTGTCGGAGGGGGCAAATCTCAATGGTTTCTCTTCTCCCCCCTCAAAAAACAGTGCTGTCCACTTCTGCCGAAAAAAAGCACCTGCATTGACAGCCTGACCTTTTTTCAAAAATTCAGAATTGAGGGAAAGGGGCGAAGCCCCATTCCTGGGTTTTATCTTTGAAAGGAAACTAAATTTCCTCGCCCCCATCAAAGCTCAGACTGCGATGATGAAAGCAATGAAATTGGAAATTCTGTGGCATGGAAGGGGTTCGGGGCACAAAACCTTTCTAAAGATATACCGAACCCCTTTTTCATCAAAATGGATACGCATCTTTTTTTATTCGGGCCCGCAAAACCCCTCCCTTTTGCTGTGGGCCCCCTTATCATCAGGGCTGCGTTGGCACTCGGGGTTCCGCACTTTTTTCATTTGGGAGCCCTTTATGCTGAGGGGAATAGCCCACCTCTCCATCCAGGAGGGAAAAAAAATGGGTCTCCAGTATTTTACTAAGGGCACATCGTGCAAGACAACCCCCACACAAAATGTAAAACAAGGGTAGGACACTAGAAGAAAAAATTTTTGCAAGCACCCCAAAAAAACACCCCCATTAGGTTGCAGAATAAAAAAGACTCGCAAATGAAAAATCATCTAGATAGGAACATCCAACGCCAGGCAAAGACCCCACCATGGTCCCTATATGACCAAAATAAATTTGACCTAACAAAACGGAAAATCACAAAAAGACCCACATATTTTTCAACAACACTAAAAACAAATTTACAAACAACAAAACCATCTCACATTTAGGGTGGGTTCAAGACGCGATGCGTGGGTGCCATCACCAAGGAAGGCACAGGATCACTTGCCCGGAAGAAATGTTTCGATCTTTACAGCTAAACGAGAGCAATCCCAAATGCTCTCCGTGGGTGAGAGACGAAAAAAAATAAATTTTGATCTTTTCTGATCGCTGCCGACTTAAGGGGGGTCTCAAATTTTTATTGCACCGGGTCCAAGACTATAAGTATCTTGGAAAGGTGCAAAAAAATTTTTTATTAAGAAAAAGAAAGTTTGTTTTCTTGGGTACCTAGTCATGTGGTATCCAGGGAACGAAGAACGGGTCGACTGGCAAAAAAAGGGGGGAGCAAAAATTACGAGGGCAGTAAAATCCCACCGCGGATTTAAAAAATCAATATAAAAAAAAAAATGTCCGAAAGGAATGGGACGATCCGGAGTCCAGATGTAAATAACAAATTAAAACAAAAAAAAAGTGACCCCCGGCCCCAACCCCCAATCGGGGGGTAAAAAAGAACGATAAAAAAAATCGACTCCGGATCGGACATACTGCCCTCACTCCCGTTTCCTTCGGGAGGGGTTGAAAAACCCCTGCAAAATTGTAACTGGGGACCTAAAATTCAACACTTTTTAAAAATTAATGTACAAATTAAAAAAAGAAAAGGTCACAACATTTTGAACAGAGACTTAAAGTCTCTGTTCCAGTCGGTCGATCCCTTACAATTTTAAAGTATCTCGGAAGTGAACTCGCAGAAATTGTAAATAGATTTTTTTACTTAAACAAAACATGAAAATTTATATTTTTTAAAGATTTTATTAAAACGTACACGTTTTTCGTGTTGCCCCGGGGGGCCATAAAAGATTGATAAAGAAAAAACGGGCGCTTAAAATGACCCAAATAGGTCGAAAGCGCCGTTTAAAAAAAAACCCCCAAAAACAAAAAACAAAAAAAACCCCCTTTTTTTTCTACGCTAAATTAATCCCCTACCACTGTTTAAAAATTCTTCAATGCCTACTTACTTTAAAAAGAAAAAAGGTTGAACTGCCCGATCACAAAAATGACTTGCTCAAAAATCGAAAATGAACCCGTACCTTTGCTCAGATGCAAAGCTCAAAACTCTGGAAGGCTGTTCCCTAAACAACGTTTAAAATTCTTGTGAGCCTAAGACGATTACACAAGGAAAAAAAATGCGGGTATTCGGGGCTCAAATTCTAATGGGGGTGTCAACAACCTTTGAAGTCTCCCCCTGGAAGTTTTTTTGCTTTTTTTTTAAAAAAAGTTTTTTGTTTGTTTGTTTGTTTGTTTTTTAAATTTAAGCATTTAAATTCCTAAATTAAGGGAAATCAAATTTAGTTTTAGTAATATCAACAGGGGTCCAAATTTGGTTTATTTGTGAGAATGACAAAATCATAGTTAATTTTTGGGTCAGATATAAATTAAAAAAAAAAAAGAGTTAAAAAAAAAAATTCAAATATAAAAAATCAGCTAAAGTAATGTGGTAAAAATTTAAAAACTTTTCTAACAAAATTTAAATAGTCCAAAAAAAAAAAAACAAAAATAAAAACGGCTT
>NW_027627884.1:0-4795 GCF_034508935.2 Berghia stephanieae | reverse complement strand
GGGGGATGAAGAAGGGGGAGGTTGGAACTCACGAGGGTGTTTGCCTTTCGACGGGGACAGATGGGGGGGGGGGGGGGGTTTTCATTGTCGCATTACAAAAATCCCAAAGAAAGGGAAGTCCAGCAGAGAAAGCAGGTAGTTACCAAGTAATAATATGAAATAGATAACATGCACGGGTCACTCAATATTTTTTAAATCTGATAATAAGCAGTATATGCAGTCTTAAGTTTGCGGAATATCCCTTAATTAAGACTACGCCATTTTGTACGCATCAATAATAACGGATGCAATGTTTTGAAATATCAAAGTGATAAATTAGATAGCTAGAAGGCGCTGGTGTACATTAAAGATCTGAAAAAGTGTGTATGAAACAATGCCATTACAGAGCAAGAAAGAAAAACACATGAAAAAAAAAAAACGTTCCCAAAAATCAGTCTTCCTGGACTGGGAATTGAACCTCAGACCTCCTGATTCGGCACTGTTTCATACACATATTTTCAGATCTTTATCTTACACCAGTGCTTACTTCTAAATTGTCACTTCGGTACATCTTTTCAAAATATAAATGGAGCTAACGTTTGAGTTGTGTGATACAAACGAGGGTTCACAGCGTAAAACGCATATCCTTGTGGAGAATAATAGAGGCAATAAAATCGTCCGGGTAACCTCTGTAGTGTAATGGTAACACGTCTGGGCCGGTAATCAGGAGTTCTGAGGTTCGATCTACAGTCGAGGAAGACTGATTTTTTTGGGATGTTTTTTTTTTCTTGTATTTTTCTTTTTTGCTTTGTCTGGCACTGTTTCATGCACAATTTTTCAGATATTGGTTGCAATGTTTGCACTGGAATTTTGTGAAAAAATAAGACAAAAAAATGAATTTAGAGTTGATGAAGAATTTTCGTGTCCAGGTAAAAACCGGTGAGAGTGTTATGGTCGGCCACATTTGCGAAAAAAAAAAAAATAATGATAAAGGACATAGTGCAATATTGATTAGTGCAGCAGTTCAAATATGGCCACATGACCATTGGCGATATTACTCGAAAATATCTTCCAGTGTCAGTCATGGCTGTAGACAATGGTGCAGAAGTTAGACGAATAGTATTGAATGATAGACGTAACACCTAAAAAAAAATCACTAATACAATTGGCTAACGTAGCCTACTGGTACCCAATCACTGCCGGGTAGACAGAGGGGTCGGAAAAAAATCTCGACTTCATTCGGATCGATCCCGGTCCATTTGCGTGTGAAGTGTGAACCCGTGCTATACGAATTGAGCTATCGGGCACCCTTTGTGAGTATAGTTATAAGTATTAACTCAAAGCAGGTACCTCCCAATTTCTTTTTTTTTTTTTCTTTCTTTCTTTCTTCCTCGTTCTATAAACTGGTAACGAAGGTAAAAGGCTCGACTCAAAACATATCAGCATGATAGTGTAACTATCAGAGATGTCTCATAATACAGAATGTACTTTACGATCTCGGATTTGTTTTGATCTCGCCTTTGCCTTTATAAATACTGCGGCGCGTTTTCTTTTTCTTTCCGTCTCTTTTTCGTTTGTTTGTTTGTTTATTTTTTACCCCGAGGCGTGTTGTTGTAATTAAAAAATTGTTTCGTGTAGCGGAATGTCTTTACGTTTTGTTGTTGTTGTTGTGATATTTTATTAATTGTATGATAAGACTACTTGCAGAATAAATTGTATAAATTAATAATTATTAAATTAATCGATTAAATGTGTGATTAGATAAATAATAATAATTAAATAGGAGTGATTGTCATTTTAATTCATTGCTTATTTTGTGGTCGTTCTCACTCCTCGTAAATGTGCATGTAACCAATACTTTGGAGGTTAATATAGAATAATGTAACATAACTGGCATAGGTATTTTAGTAGCAGGATGTATAGGCAGATTCTGTGGATGACTGGATGTAAAAGAGCGAGGATGGGTGATCTTTATTGACGACCAGCATATATCTAGACTAGAAAATAAGATGCCGTCACTCTGAAACCAGAAGCTCAATTACACAAGGTATGTATTCAGTCCGTAAAGTGGTTTTACACTTCCAATGAGATAGGAACCAGTATTTTGACATCACCGTTTTGTTCCCTATTTCTAAAAGACTAAATAGTCTGGTTCAAACTGCATATATATATATATATATATATATTATATTATATATATATATATTTATATATATATATATATATATATATTAAGAAGATTTACGGCTTTGTGGTGTGTCAATGACTTTGATAAGGATGGATTGGAAATGGATGCCCTCGCTTCTCTCGTCAACATATTATACCTATTGATTTTGTGATAAGAACCTACGTTTTAAAGGGAGTTCATTGTCAAATTTTTAGGTTTCTTATAAGTAGGGGAAACTGAGCAGGATTTCCCGAACACGAGTCGATTATCTATTATCTTTTTTAATAGGTTGGGGATCAATAAAATTGAGCTTTATATAGCGCAATATCCACTAATGTACTCAAAGCGCTTTACAAAGCGCTGTTCCGAACAGCAATGTAACATTTCTTATCATTGTACACAGAATTACTGGCAAATCTAAATATTATAAAAACTATTTTTATAGACTAATATATATTTGATTTGCAGGTCTGATAGCCGAACTCAATTATAGGCCTGAATGTAACATTGTTGAAAAGGACAATCCTTTTCATTATAAAAATGTGACCACAACAGTTTGGGTTATCAGACCTGCAAATAAGTACACATCGACCCTTGTGATTATCATTTAAAAAATAGTTTGTCGCGATTGTAATAAGCTTGTTCATTCAGATCCTTTTGTGCGGGAGGGTGGGGGGAGGAGGAGGAGGAGGAGGAGGAGGAGGAGTAGGAGGAGGAGGAGGAGGTCTTTTAATCACTCAAACGTCAAACCCTCACATTTTACTTAGATATTTGATTTAAAATTGATTAGAATGAAGACGTCAACAGATACCTAGCATGTATGTGTGTCTTGCCCTGAATTCCACCACTGGCTCCAATCATTTTACAGTTGCCTCAGCAACAGCAAAAGAATGCTATTTTAAAATCAAAGCGTGAGATGAATGAAAAAATCAATTTTTGTCACATCCTTTTACCTTGATAACTTGCTATTTTAATTTTATTAAATTTTTAAAAATCATAAAAAGATTACACCTTATCGTCATAAAAAAATACAATATCACGTTGTTTTTCCCACGGTTTCGGGTTTATATCTCCCCAGCGTTTTGGTCCCCCATCCTACTTTTTTGGGCCCCCCCTTTCCAAAACCTTTTCAAACCCCCCCCCCCCCACCACCACAACCTTTCCCCAATTTCATTTAAAACCCACACCCCAAACATTAAATCAATTTTTAATTAAAAAACCCCAAAAAACCCTTTTAATTAAAAATAAAAATTCGTTTAAAATTACGTATTTGAAAAATATCAAATATATATATGTAAAACTGAAAAAATTACAAAAAAATCCCCCAAAAAAAAACCAACCCCAAAAACCCCCAAACCACCCCCAAAACAAAACCCCCCCCCCCCCCCACATCCAAATTTAACCCAAAACCCCCCCCCCCCCCCAAAAAAAAAAAAAACAAAAAAAAAAAAAACAAAACAAAACAAAAAAAAAAAAAAAACCAAAAAAAAAAAAACAAACAAAAAAAAATAAAAATTTTTTAAAAACGGAAAAAACCTTTACACTAGGTTCCAAAAATTCGTATTCTTTCCACTCTGATTTAATTACATTTCAGTTGGATATCCCTGCTCCCCATGGGATAAAGAAGTAACATCAAAGGTAGCTGTCGTTTTGACTAACATTGTTATTTCTGTGTCATTAAATTTTTTTACAAAAATATTCCCTTTCTTGTTTTTTTTAAATATAGTTGGGGTTAAGAAAAAGAAGAAAAAGAGAAGAAAAGGGGGGGAGGGGAGGAGGGGAGGAGGGGAGGGGGGGGAGGAGGCGGGAAAATTGATGCCTTGGCTAAGAAGCTATAACATTGCCATCCCGGAAAAAAGGACCAACAACAAATTGTGTGTATCCCTGAACGTTTATAGTAGGTTAAAACGTTTAGTGGCTTACTATAAAAGCGGATGGAAAAAAAAAAATAACAAAGCTGAGTGAGTCATTTTAACTTTATACTTCCCGGGTGGGGAAAGTTTTGAGTTCTTAGCCAAACATACTACTTTGAAATATCTATTTTTCTAAGGGAAACGCCTTTGGGGTCAATGTAATTCAAGTAATGTTTTAACACATAATTTTTAATTAATAAAAAAATTTTTAAAAAAATAAAATAAAAAAACCCCCCCCCCTCCCCAAAACACACACAACCCCCCCTCTTTTTACCCCTTTTTAAAAACTCAAATAATTTTTATTTTTAAAAACCCCAAAAAAAACTCCCTCACTTCCCCAAACAATTTACCTTTTTTTAACCCCTCTTCCTTTTCCCAAATCCCCAACCCCCAAATTTTCCCCCCCCCATTCCCCCACCCCAACACTTACTATTTCCTTCACTTTTAAATTTTACCCAAAAATTTCCCCCCAAATTTTGTGTGTTTTTTTGTTTTTTTTTGTGTGCTTTTTTGTTTTGTTTTGTTTTTTAAAACTAGGGTAATACACCCCCCGTCGTTTTTTTAACTCCCAATGTGGTTTTGGGGAGCTTTTGGGGAAACAAGTGTTGGTAAATAAAAAATAAAGGAGGGAAAAAAGAAGGATACGGGGGAAAAAAGGGGATAAGAGGGGCGCGGGACACAACGAGAAAGATAGATAATAGATAGAAGATAAGATATTATAGATGGGTAAAAAAAA